>NW_021166975.1:0-40000 GCF_900634415.1 Cottoperca gobio | reverse complement strand
TTCCTAGACTCTGTTATATTTACATCATCGGTTGAACTCTGTGTTCTGTATCCTGTGTTGGATCTAGGTTTACCTTTGGCTCGTTAATTGTTGAGAAGTTGTTCCAGCGTTTTCTGTTCGGCACGTTAGGGTGCCCCGGCGCTGTTTTATGTGTTCTTTTGTTGACAAGTTTTCACCCCGAGTTTGATTTTGAATTGTTTAGTTTGGGGTTTATCTTTGTTAGTTTGTCTTTGACGTCTCGTTGCTCTCATGTGAAGAGTCCTCCTTTTGTTCCATTTGTTTCCTTAAACGCAATTAAAATCATCAATCATCCATATGATATTAATAAATATCTTTATTTACCATTAACATCTGGTTTTATGTTACTCCCTTTTCCCTTGCCGAGCCGGGTCGTAACATATTAATATTGGAAACAATGGCAGCTGGAAATCAAATCAAATCAAATCAAATTTATTTGTATAGCCCAATATCACAAATTATACATTTGTCTCAGTGTGCTTTACAGACTGTACAGGTTACAACACCCTCTGTCCTTAGACCCTCGCATCGCACAAGGAAAAACTTCCTAAAAGAAACCCCAAAATTAAAGGGGAAAAAATGGAAGAAACCTCAGGGAGAGACTGAGGAGGGATCCCTCTCCCAGGACGGACAGACGTGCAATAGATGTCGTGTGTACAGGATAAACAACATAGTACAAATACAACATTTGACAGAAATTATGTTGTGTTGGAAAAAAAAAAAAGAAATAGAAAGTTTGGATGAATCCAGGAAAATGTCAATAAGGCTTCCCGGTGTCCAGCAGGACCAGGTCAGCAGGCGCTGTCACGATTCATGATCCTGACGTAAACTTTATCAGTGGCAACCTGCCACATGAGACACAGAAACTCCGGGGATGATACCCCGGATGGTGAGTTAGTAACATACATTTACATAAATGCATACAGATAGAGAGGGAGAAGAAGAGAGGGAGAAGAAGAGAGAGGGAGAGAAGGAAGAGAGCAGGGAGGTGTCCCCCGGCAGTCTAAGCCTATAGCAGCATAACTAGGGGCTGATCCAGGGCAAACCTGAGCCAGCCCTAACTATAAGCTTTATCAAAAAGGAAAGTCTTTAGCCTACTCTTAAATGTGGAGAGTGTGTCTGCCTCCCGAACACAAACTGGAAGCTGGTTCCACTGGAGAGGAGCTTGATAGCTGAAGGCTCTGGCTCCCATTGTACTCTTAGAGACTCTAGGAACCACAAGTAACCCTGCAGTCTGGGAGCGTAATGCTCTAGTTGGTTTATAAGGTACTATGAGATCTTTAAGATATGCTGGAGCCTGACCTTTAATTGATTTGTAAGTCAGGAGAAGGATTTTGAATTCTATTCTGTATTTTACCGGGAGCCAGTGCAGAGCAGCTAATACAGGAGTAATATGATCCCATTTCCTTGTTCTAGTCAATACACGTGCCGCTGCATTTTGGATCAACTGAAGAGTCTTAACCGACTTTTTTGGACAACCTGATAACAATGAGTTGCAGTAATCCAGCCTTGAAGTAACAAATGCATGGACTAGTTTTTCTGCATCATTTTGAGACAGGATGTGTCTTATTTTTGCAATGTTACGTAGATGAAAGAAGGCAGTCCTTGAGATTTGTTTTATGTGGGAGTTAAACGACAGATCTTGATCAAAGATGACGCCAAGATTCCTTACAGTGGTGCTGGAGGCCAAGTTAATGCCATCCAGAGCTTCTATGTCATTAGAAAATGCGTTTCGGAGGCGTTTAGGGCCAAGTATAATAACTTCAGTTTTGTCTGTGTTTAACATCAAAAAGTTGCTAGACATCCAAGTTTTTATGTCCTTAAGGCATGCTTGAAGTTTAGCCAATTGATTGGTTTCATCTGGTTTAATTGATAGATATAATTGGGTATCATCCGCATAACAATGAAAGTTTATAGAGTGGTTCCTTATAATATTGCCCAAAGGAAGCATATATAAGGTGAATAGAATCGGTCCAAGTACAGAACCCTGCGGAACTCCGAGACTGACTTTGGCTGTCATGGAGGATTTATCGTTAACAAGTACAAATTGAGATCGCTCAGATAAATAGGACTTGAACCAGCTTAGTGCGGTTCCTCTTATGCCAACACAATGTTCCAGTCTCTGTAGTAGAATGTCCTGATCAACAGTGTCGAAAGCAGCACTGAGGTCTAACAAGACAAGAACAGAGACAAGTCCTTTGTCTGATGCCAATAGAAGGTCATTGGTAACTTTCACCAGTGCCGTCTCTGTGCTATGATGAACTCTAAATCCAGATTGAAAAACCTCAAATAAACTATTATTATGTAAAAAGTCACACAACTGTTTTGCGACTGCTTTCTCAAGGATTTTAGCGAGAAAGGGAAGATTAGATATCGGCCTATAGTTGGCTAAAACCTCTGGATCAAGACCAGGCTTTTTAAGAAGTGGTTTTATTACAGCTACTTTAAAGGATTTTGGTACGTAGCCAGATAATAGAGACAGGTTGATCATATTTAATAACAAGGTGTTAATTAAGGGTAAAACTTCTTTAAACAGTTTAGTTGGAATCGGGTCTAAAAGACAGGTTGATGGTTTAGACGATGAGATTGTTGAAGTTAGTTGGTTAAGGTTGATTGGAGTAAAACAGTCGAGATATATTTCAGGAGTTACAGATGTTTTTAAAATTCCAACAGTTGAAGTTAAGTCATTACCAATTGAGGTCAGGAGGAGATTAATTTTGTCTCTAATAATTATAATTTTATCGTTAAAGAAACTCATAAAGTCGTCACTACTGAGAGATATAGGAACAGAAGGCTCTGTAGAGCTGTGGCTCTCTGTCAGCCTCAGTGCTGAACAGAAACCTGGGGTTGTTCTTATTTTCTTCTATTAAGGAAGAGTAATAAGCTGCTCTGCATTACGGAGAGCCTTCTTATACGTTTTAAGATGATCTAACCAGACTAAACGAGATTCTTCCAATTTAGTGGAACGCCATTTACTTTCAAGATTTCTCGACTTTTGTTTTAGCTTGCGGATTTGTAAATTAAGCCATGGAGCTTTCTTTTTCTGTTTTATGATCTTCTTCTTTAGAGGAGCGACGGAGTCGAGTGTTATTCACAGTGAGGCTGCAGCGCTATCAACAAGATGATTAATTTGGGAGGGACTAAAGTTAGCATTGGAGTCCTCTGTTATATTGATATTGAGTCCTGGTATTGAATTAAGTGCTGATGGAATCACTTCCTTAAATTTAGTCACAGCACTTTCAGATAAACATCGAGCGTAGGATATTTTGCCTACTGGCTTGTAGTCCAGTAACAGGACTTCAAAAGTTATTAAAAAATGGTCTGATAAAAGAGGATTATGTGGACACACTGATAAACTTTCAATTTAACACCATATCCCAGAACAAGGTCCAGAGTGTGGTTTAAACAGTGAGTTGGTTCATGTACATTCTGACTGAACCCAATTGAATCTAATATTGAGATAAATGCATTATTAAGGCTGTCACTATCAACATCCACATGAATATTAAAGTCAATATTACAATAATTACTTTATCTGTTTTAAGGACTAAATTTGATAAAAATTCTGAGAATTCAGATAGAAATTCAGAGTACGGACCAGGAGGGCGGTACACAGTAACAAATAACAATGGCTTTATTGTTTTCCATGTTGGGTTTGAGAGCGTAAGAACAAGGCTTTCAAAAGAGTTATATTTTAGTTTAGGCTTAGTATTGATCAAGAGGTTTGAGTCAAATATGGCCCCAACTCCACCTCCTCGGCCAGTACCTCGAGGAATGTGAGTATTAATATGACCAGGTGGAGTAGATTCATTTAGACTGACCCTGAATCTTTGGGAAAACCTTGAAAAATAGAAAAAAGAAAAAGAAAAGCAACAAATCTTCACGTTTGAGAAGCTCGACACAGAAGACTTGTTAGAAATGACTGAAATGGATTAATACAATAGTTTGTATTCATTTGATGGATTAAACGACTGTTACTGGATGCAGCTCTAATCTCAACATCTGGAAATGTTTCTAAACAAACTAATATATTTATTTTATGTTTGTTTTTCCACTTTAAAAACACCAACGTGTCTTTATGATGCCGTGAATATTCACATGGTCAGCTCACACAGACGTAAGTAATTACAAAGTAATGTTTGGAGCCAGAATAAAATCCCAATTTTCAAGTTTTCTTCTGTCTCATCTCGTATTTCAGCGACACAAAACTTCTCTGCTGCTTCTTGGATAAAACTTTGTTCATGCATCAAAAATATAATAGAAAAAAAAGAGAATTTTAAAACTGCAACAAAACAGTTTTCATCACTTCCACTTGATATAACATAAAGACGGCTCTTGTGCAGTTGTTTTGGTTCTTCTGAATCTCCTGTGTGTGTGTGTGTGTGTGTGTGTGTGTGTGTGTGTGTGTGTGCAGGTGTATCACCTGGCCAGTGTGCGTCTGAGGGATCTGTGTGTGAAGATGGACGTCTCGTCGGAGCTGCGAGGGAAGATCTGGACGTGTAACTTATTTAGACCTTTTAGAAGCAACTTTAGTCGGACTTTCTGCAGTCTCTCGTCCTGCACATGGACGCCTGCACACCTGCCAGATCCGGTTTCTGTGATCCTCGATCCTCCGTGTGCTCGAGTTACGTTTAGTTGTTTTTTTGCAGATCACCAAAGAGACTCACACCTTCCACGACATCATGAAGTGTTATCGCAGCCAACCACAGGCCAGCAGCATCAAAATACAATTAAAATACTAAAAGTAAAAGTATTCATTGTGCATATTGGTTCATTTCAGAATAATATAAATTGCATAACATTTAAATTATTGCGTTAATGTGTTCATTACTTTAATGTAGCAGCTGGTGAAGGTGGAGTTATTTAATAACTGTATAAACTGCTGGGTAGTTTAACTGATTTTAATTATATTTTGTCTAATAATCTGAATATGCAAAGTAAGTAGCAACTAAAGTTATCACATAAATGAAGTAAAATGTATAATGTTTTCCCACCACTAAATAATGGAGTCGTTCTTAACAATTAGAGGTTTGTAACTATTAACTAACCCTGTGATAATGGTGTGTGTGTGTGTGTGTGTGCGTGCGTGCGTGCGTGTGTGTGTGCGCGTGCGTGCGTGTGTGTGTGTGTGTGTCGAGAACATGGAGGTGGATCCGGTTTCGGGCGGCGAATGTAAGATCGCAGACATGCTTCATAAACACACTTAATATTAAAATGTGTCCAAACTTTCTCTTTATTATCGATTTAAACTGCAGATTATTTTCTAGATTAATTGTTCAAATCTAACAATTTTTCGGTCCTCAGACGTCGTCCAGATAAAATCTTTTGAATTTATTTATTTTTTGATGTGATGTGTTTCTGAAGAGATTTATTCCTGAGAAGAAGAAACGCACGACTAATTATTTATTATTATAATTATTTATATTTAAATGTTAAGATTTAGTTTAAAGCCACTGAACACTTCAGGGATTAAATTATTCTTTATTATAATTATAGCATCAAACTACGGAGACGTTGATGTTTTTATCCCGGCGGCCTCGTCATATGTTGTCTTGGTTTTAAAGTTTTAATCCGTTTCTTACTATTTATTCTACTGACTTTATATATGTATATATTATATGATTATTATTTCTAAATACTTGCAGATAAACTTTTATCAGAGAAGCTGGAGTGGGGTGTGTGTGTGTGTGTGTGTGTGTGTGTGTGTGTGTGTGTGTGTGTGTGTGTGTGTGTGTGTGTGTGTGTGTGTGTGTTGTTAGGTGTTGTTGGAGCAGGATATCTCCCACTGCTCCCTGATTGTGTGTGTGTGTCTCTATCTTTGTGTGTTGTCTGGAGGTCGTGTTGTTCTCCTACAGCTTGTTTCTCTGAGAACTTCAGATCCGAGGACTAAAATCCTTCATCCTTCAAATACAGAGTTAAAAAGCATCAGGATGTAAAATGTGTCCGGTACAACAAAGATTATTTTCATTTTCTGATTTGGAATTCCCAAAAAACCCACAAGATACACATTTGTAGTTTTACAAAGTAGCTCACTGAAATCATCAGCCTGAGTAGGAATTAAAAAGTATTCTGCAGCTGTTTATTTGGGTTTTTGGGTTAAATTATCTGATGACAAACAGATAAAATCATTGTACCACATTGAATTGGGTCTGATATGAAATATGTAATTTATTCAAACTGTATTATAAACACATATAAATGTGAACTCTGTGTAAATAAACTATTAATTAAAAGTACTATGTTGGGGTTGACGGATCTTTTGAGGGTCACATCACAGTTTCTATTCCCGTTTTATTGTGACCTCAGACGCCAACGAGGCAATGCAACATAAAGCTGCAGTATTGTAGAAACAGGAATAACTTCACTTCATCCTGGACAGGAAGACAATCTGCTGCCCACTGTCTGAATATCTGATTATAAATAAGCTTAAAGTTGTGTGGTGTTGGCATTTCTAATCTGATGCCTGCAATGCGCCAAAGGAGGATGAACTGAAGTGCGTCCAATGAGACGTGTCAATCATCGCTCTCAGTGCGTTCACTCCGGCTTTCACGGTAGTCGTGTCCTAATACAACATGATTCTTGGTATCTTCTCGTCTTCAGTCAACATAAATTCAGCTCAACTTGCTAGTTTGAGGAGCTGATTGTACCGCTGTTGTGATTTTCATCTCCAGATTAAAATAGACGAGATTCTAAGCTTTTTTTTTTTTTCAGAGTTCAAAAATGTCCATGTACAGGCGCAAACACACACCTGCTGGGCCCGCCGGCGGCCCGCACACTCTAAGAGGATGAAGTTGCAATATTTTTTTTTGACAATGTTTTTTTTCAAAGGTGCTCCGAGGTCCACAATCACAGCATGTTTAAAAAATACTTTACTTTATTTTGTCAGTCTCTCTCTCTCTCTCTCTCTCTCTCTCTCTCTCTAACCGGATATTTTAAGTGTGCAGGTCATTGTTTACAGTCCGATTGTCTACATCTACACATACACCCCACCGTGAACCTTCCTAAGACCTTTCAACACTGTTTATTTAAATTCTTAAAGGAAAACTTCACCTCCAAAAATCATCATTTGTACACCAATTACTCACCCTGTGTTCCTCGAGTTCCTGAAGAAAATGTGTTTCTTTCATGTCTCCACGGTGAAGAAGCGAAACACGGATGAAATAAAGTAAACGGTCTCACAACTTCAGCAGGTACTCAATGGAGGTTTTAGCTCAAGTTTGGAAAGTAGTGTCTATACTACGGGATAAATAAGACTCGGATTATACCGCACGAGTTGAGAGATGAACGGATGTTTTGAGATTAACCTCTTAGAGTCTTTAATTCACATTTAGTTTAATTCCCGTTAGTTGTACGTTATAATGCAACTAAATACCACATTTTATGTAATGAACATAGTGCTGCTAATGTATCCCCCCTAAATATGTGGTGCTCCCAATTATCTTCAGAAGTCAAATCAGATAAATAAAGTCCACCTGTTTACAATCTAAGTGTCACATGATCTAACGGCACACCATCAAGTCTATTATTAGAAAATGGAAAGAATATGGCACCACATCAAAACCTGTCAAGTGAGGAGCAATAAACAAGAACCAGGCAAGGACATGGATATTATGCATCCATGTCCATAATAATAATAATAATAATAATAATAATAATAATAATAATAATAATAATAATAATAATAATAATAATAATAATACCCCTCGTTACACAGAGAGGACCTGCGTGCAGCCACTGCCCGTCTCAAAGCTGAACGATGACGTTGGCCTGTAAACAGTTAACTTTATAAAAAAGGAAATTGAAATCAAGTTAGAGTAAATCATGTCGCCATGTTTCCATACCAAGTTGTGATTGTTCTTTAAGGGCACCAGCATGAATGTTTCAGTCGTAGGACTTTCCCCACCGGAGCACACGAGACACAAGTCGGAGTCAACAGGTTTCTTTATTTCTCCATTCGTCACACTTTCAATCCATCGTTTACAGTCGAACTCTTATTTCAGGATGTAACCGTTGAGAACGTCACGCTGATTGGCTACAGTGAGAAGTTAAAAGTTTTGGGGCCGTTGTTCGCACATGTTTTGGCCCTTCACGTCAAATTAAATACAAATCACAAAAGAAAATGAACAGAAAGAATAAGACTTTAAAACTCCGGGGAAACATGATGTGCTTTGGTTGTTCCTTTGGCAGCAGTGCTTCTTCTTTACTCTACCGATCCACCCGATTAGTAAACCCTCCCAGAACATCTTCTGGCACAGTTCAGGTGCAGCTTTCATTAAGTGCTCACAGGTTCATGTGCTTCTGCACACTTAACGTATTGATTCATTAAAACAGACTCAGAAGATAAACCTGTTTTATCATCTTCCACCTCGAGACACAGAGGAGCTCAGAGAAGCATCAGGGTTTATTTTAATCCATAAATGGAGAAGGAATGACGAACAATAAGAGGAAGTCTCTTTAACAGCCCCTGAAGAAGCTGGTGAGAAGCATGGAGGAAGAAAGAGGTGGAGGGCTGAAGATATGTGCTCAGAGTAAAAGCTTCTTCAACCATAAATGTGTGATTCAAAACCAGCTGTTTGGGAGATGTTTGATCTCAAGTTGTTGGTGCCAAATAAATAAACACGAGAAATAGTTTTCTAGCATTTGATATTGAATGCTATTTATAAAAAGGTGAAGAAACAAACACAAAGCCGTCGCTGCGACCCTGAAAAGTTGACATTTGGAATCCAAAATGGCGCCCAGAGTGAAACCAATCTCTCAAAGTGCTCCACCCAAACACAGCTACACCTAAACACCAACACCGTGGTAGCCACACCTCCTCTTCCTCCTCCTCCTCTTCCCCAGCTGGACTGGACGCTCAGTAGCGATAGTGGTCTGGTTTGAAGGGCCCCTCGCTGGGCAGACCCAGGTACTTGGCCTGCTTGTCTGTCAGCTTCGTCAGCTTCACCCCCAGTTTGTCCAGGTGGGCGGCTGCCACCTGCTCATCCAACTGTGAGACAGAAAGCAAAGCTCGTTAGAAAAACGTAGAAATGCTAAATAATTACATGAAGAAGAAAGTCAAGACATTTTTCAGTCAGGCTGCAAGTTATGATCATTTTAATCATGTAGAGTTCTTATTTACTTGATAAACTTCAACCCTAACCCTTTTCTACACATTTACAAAATGTTTTCTTTCAAACATTTGTTTCATTGACTCTTATTTTGAGACAAGCGACGATTAAACAAACTTTATCGACGGACTGACGAGTTAATGGATCCGTAAAGCGGTCCGGTTGAATGTTCCCTTTGCAGGAGTATTTCCTGCAGCATGAAGGACTCGTGTGGAGTGAGATGTTCCGTGTTGGCAGATCTTCGCTCCTTAAAGCTCCATATCATTTCTTTGTTGTGCAGTTAAGCACTAAATAAATCCTCTGCACCGGCAGCTCCCTCCTTCCGTTTCATGTCACGATGTCAGGTCTCTATTCTACGCTCCGTAAAAACATCACATCTGGATTTACTGCTTTCTTTTTCTCTCTGCTTTTCAGGCTTAAGTGAAATTCACCTCGTTCTAAGTTCACTGACAGACACGACGAGAGCGTCCTCAAAGCAAAGATTTCAGAACTCAATAGCTTCTTTTTTTCAGTCACCAATCTTGATCCATATCCTGTTTGTTTGTTTTATCCTAAAAAGGTCCCGAGCTGACCTTCGACCTCAGTAACGACATTTCTCTTTAATAAAGTGTTTTTTATTATCAAGTTTGTTCTTTGAAATACAGTTTGCAGCCGGTAGATTTCTTATCATCAATGTATTATTAGGTCACTTTTATTTTGATATCATTCTTACACTGTAATACCACACACACACACACACACACACACACACACACACACACACACACACACACACACACACACACACACACACACACACGTTTTAAAGTGGCCTCTGGCTTCTCCCATCATCATCATCACTCCGACCTCAACACTTATAAACTCGCTTCTAGTATTTAACTCTTCAGAATTTTTCCCGCTTCCCTCCAGATATAAAAATACTGTGAGAGGAAGAGTCGCCAGAGAAGCAGGACGCCAAAGAGTCACACGCAGGAGTCTTTACTTCACTACACATGAAACAAACCACAACACTGAAGTATACATATATAAATGGCCCCATTGGTCCAGGTGATCGCTGCATTAGAAGCCCTGACCATCGTGTGGAGACTCACCTTCTTGGGCAGGAAGTGGACTCCGAGGGGATATTTGTCCGTGTTCTTCCACAACTCGATCTGAGCCAGAACCTACAGGAGAGAACAGGTGATCGGGACAGAAGCTGTTTAATAAAGCAGCTCAAGTGTCTTCAAGTCAAGGCTGTGAATTAAAACCTTGATGCTCGTGACTTAAATTACGTCACCGACTCATCGTACGAAACATGGACATTGTTGCCCGTTGTGTTTACAGGAGTGTTTGTTTGATGAACATCATTTCACTCATAAAGATCTGGGCATTGTACGTTTGTTAACTGAGCACGAGAGTCATTTTCATTTATCGTTTTGTTGTGTGGTTTTATTTTATTCATGTTTCTTTTCCAATTCCAACGTCTGAATATTCTAAATAAAACGTCATTATTACTTATATTATTATATATCATTTCATCAATGGCATCAAATAAGTCTTACGATGTTGTTTATTGTAATTATTTCTGGGACAATACATCCAGATAAAGAGGTCATCGTGACCTACTCTAACGTTTCTCTTCTCTGGCTCACAAACTCACCTGATTGGTGAAGGAGTTGCTCATGACGAAGGAGGGGTGTCCCATGGCACAGCCCAGGTTGACCAGTCTGCCCTCGGCCAGGATGATGATGTGACGGCCGCTCTTCATACGATAGCGATCGACCTGAGGAAGGAGAAGGATTACCGCTTCTGTTAGATTGTTGCCCAACAAGAACACAGAAGACACACTCTGAATCGAAGCTCTAAAGGTTTTCCTACCTGCGGCTTGATGTTGATCTTCTCCGCAGCGTGTTTGATGAGCCAGCTCATGTCGATCTCACAGTCAAAGTGTCCGATGTTACACACGATGGCGTCGTCCTTCATGTTCTCAAAGTGACTGAAGGTAAAACACACGTGCAGCTTGTTGTTCATCTATATAATATAATAAACATTTCAGTTCCAGTAGAAACGTCACTTACTGTCCCACGATGATGTCCTCACAGCCGGTGGTGGTGACGAAGATGTTTCCTTCCTTAGACGCCTCTTCCATGGTGGTGACCTCGTACCCTGCAGAGCAACAGAGGTTCAGATCGTGCACTAACATCTCGACGCCTCAGGGAAGATGTTTTTAAGAGAGAAACATGTGTTTATTTAAAAACAAAACTGCCAACAAACTCCTCTTCATCACTGTCGGAATCGAACAGCCTCTGAAATGCCTCAGCTGTGGCGGCGTCCTCCTCTTCACCACGCAGCATTCCAGCCTTTCGGAACCCGTTGGTGATCGTGGATGTTTTAACACTCCTCCACGCTGTCAGGATCCACTCGCAAACTTGAGCGAAAGTTGCCTTTCGCATGCGCCCAGTTTTGGTGAAGGATTTGTCGCCACTAGTCATCCACGCCTCCCACTGAGCGCGTAGTGCCACTTTGAACGCACGGTTGACACTGATGTCGAGTGGCTGCAGATGTTTCGTTGTGCCCCCAGGAATCACAACTGGAATGGAGTTTGTGCTCTTGATGGCTGCTTTAACTGAATCCGTTATATGGGCCCTCATGCTGTCCAAAACAAGCAAAGCTTTTTCTTTGCGAAAGTATCCTCCAAGGCGCTTGACGTAGCACTCATTCAGCCACTCCTTCATTACGCTTTCCAGCATCCACCCTTTCTTGTTGACTTTAAAGGATATGCCGTTTGGGATCTTTTCTTTTGGCATTGTAATCCGCTTAAAAATCACCATTGGCGGAAGCTTTAATCCAGATGCTGTGCAGCCAAGAACACAAGTGAAATTCGTTCTCTCGTGGCCAGTGGTTCTCAACGTGATGGACGACTCACCTTTCTTGTTAACAGTCCTAGTGAGAGGCAGGTCAAACGTCAAAGGCACTTCATCCATATTTATGATCTGGTCCGGTCCGATGGAATATTCCTTTATCATTCTTTGTGTGAATTCGCCGAAGTTTGTTATTTTTTCCTGGTAGTCGGGAGGGAGTTGCTGACACACAGTCGTCCGCGCCCTGATGGACAGTCCCTTTCGCCTCATAAATCGGAAACACCAGGATGGTCCACCTCTAAAATGTTCAATTTTCATTTCGGTGGCGACTGTTTTGGCCTTCAGTCGGATCTGCACGGTGGAAACACCTCGGCCGTCTGTTCTCTGTGTGTTCACCCAATCTTCAAGAAAGTCTTCAAGTTCGGGCCATCGGCTTTTGTTACCTCTGAAAGCTTTTTTTGACTTTTTGCATTGAGACAGTTCTTCCCGCTGGCGTCTCCAACGTCTCACCATTGCCTCATCGATGCCAAGAGTACGTGCAGCAGCTCTATTTCCTCCGTTTACTGCCAGATTTATTGCCTTTAACTTAAAAGCTGCATCATATGCATTTCTACGTTTTTTTTCCATAATGATTGTGTCTCTCTAATGTCCGTCTGTCTCTCGTACCACTCGCGGTTCACTTTTACTTTTTGCTACTTTTCGCGCTCTTTGGCGGCATCCGGTGGACTGTAACCTGTAATATTCCATAGATTTAGGAGTTCCCCTAGTGGCCGATAGGTGTAAAAATCCATAGATAAGTCGCACCGTTATATAAGCCGCAGGGTCGAAAAATGGGGAAAAAGTCGCGGCTTATAGTCCGGAAATTACGGTATATAATGAGCAAGTTTTCTGTATGTCATGACTTGTGCAGATTGAAGATGTTTGATACAATCTTGACAGCTCGAGCTGGAGGCAAGATTTGAATCTTAAAAGTCCAGCCAACATTACGTCTCTGCAGCAGGCTCCGTTTAAAGCTGGGAAACCGAAGGAATCCATTGGCGCCAACCTTGTTGTGGAGGATGCTAAATAACGCTCCAAAAGTGGAATATCTGGCTGCTTTCAAAAGGGGTCCCTCGACCTCACGTCTCAACATACCTCAATAAAAATGGGTTCTACGGAGACCCACGAGTCTCCTCTTTACAGACATACCGACGGTTGTTATTGTAGCCTGTTGGTTTCTGCAGACTGGGGTCCCTCAACTAATTACATAATTACATTAATTATATAAATTGGATATGACTGAGGAAAGCGGAGACTCTTATGGAGCCAATGAGCCCCATTGTATTCATGTGTTGTGAAGTTAGTCCCCTCACGGATAATCACAGCCTCATGAAACGTAGAAACCGAGCACAAGCTTTTCTATCAGTCTTTGTGTGTTAATGTGGCAGGCGAGCAAATATTTGACAATTTATCAATTCTTGAGTTGAAATTAATCAATTTGGCATCAAATCTGTGCAACAAAATGAAAATCAACCTCAGAACTGCTGCAACTTATGAGCTATAATAGAGCCTGGGAGGATCATCATATAGTTTTTAGAGTCATGACTAGAACTTGACAGTGCTGAGCTTCTCAGGATGTTTAAAATCATTGTGTTGGCCGTCATCCACTACCTTCCATGGCGGCCTGCAGCGCGTTGATGGGGTCGATCTCGGTGACGATGACGCGAGCTCCGAACCCACGCAGAGCCTGGACGCCGCCTTTCCCCACGTCGCCGTAGCCCGCCACCACGACAACTTTACCGGCAATCATCACATCAGTGGCTCTCTTGATGCCGTCGATCAGACTCTCCCTGCAGCCGTACAGGTTGTCAAACTTACTCTGCAGGAAGGGGGAGAAAAGATGTTGCAGATTATTAAACAGGAAGCTTCTTCCAGAGGGACAGACGAGTTCCCACCGAGGGCTTGGTGTCAGAATTAGAGATGTTTCCTTCATAGATTTCCATAAATCAGAGAATTCTCATGACCTCTAGCTCAGAGTCGATTTAGCTGAATAATTATTGCACTGTAACGTTTAGTTCAATACAAAGGGCTGGTTTCTAGTGAACCTTTTGGAAAACAATCTGTGTGCCTCTTCATCATAAAGGATTCACTACAAATATCAAACATGCTTAAAACGTATTTAATACACTAATCCTTCATTAACTGGTGACTATCCCCCCCCTCACAATCTAATCACACGACAGGATGCAGCTGAAGAGGATTCTTCACGTCATCAGCCTGTTGTTCCGTATTGTCTTTGAGGTCACCTTTATGTATTTGTTTTACATGATCTACCATGGTTACAAGATGATCCAGCTGGTGAAGTGTGACTCGTACCCCTGTCCTAACACGGTGGACTGCTTCGTGTCGAGGCTTCGTGTCGACTATGGGGGGCCTGGATCCAACAGAAACTCTGCTCCTACTAACAAAACACATAGATTTCAAACCCGTACAAAGGGACTTATAGGGACATATAAGTGACCTTAGATCCAGGTGACAGCCATTCATTTAACTTGAGTAAGGAGCATTTAATATACCGTACATCGCTGTTTGACATGGACATGATTTATCCAGTGGTTTATAATCTCAGTGACAAAGCATTTGTATAAAACTTCAAATAACTCCCACCTGGAACTACGGGCAGTACTGTATCAACATTTCCTGCCATGAACCTGAAGACTGTACACAGCAGCACGCTGTACTGACATGATGTAATAGCTTGATGTTAAGCCAAAAGTCAAATTAAGTAATATTTCATAAAGCAATATTTCTACTGACCATATTCGAGGTTTCCATTGTTATGTCCGAAGTCAAATGTGCTTTTCCAAAGGCCAAGCTTTCTGATAATGAGGGGAAACATGTGTCTGTGATCACGTCTCATCATTACTGTTTAGGTTCATTTTCAACTCTCACAGCCTCGTTATCTGACGCAGTAGGCAGCTGTTCTGCCCAGCACAAAACCATGAACACACTAAGTGTTCGGTAATAAATCGGTGTATGCCTAGCTAAATATCCAGATATCTTCCTCAGAAGTTAGTGGGGACCAAAATCAAAGCTGCTAGCACAACTCCAAAGTAACGCTAATGTCGCTCTGTATCTGCTGGATGTGTAAATAGGCAACTTTGTTTGCTAACAAGTTCACCATATCAACTTAACATTGTTGTCTTCACGGCTTGTTTCAAGCTTGTTTCCGTTGCCGCTGAGTGTCCAGGAAAATCAGTTATCTCCTATCTAAATTCTCTATGTATGTAGTGTATTTTTGGAAGGTTTAACAAGTTGGAAAAGATATAAAATCAGTTATCTCCTATCTAAATTCTCTATGTATGTAGTGTATTTTTGGAAGGTTTAGCAAGTTGGAAAAGATATAAAATCAGTTATCTCCTATCTAAATTCTCTATGTATGTAGTGTATTTTTGGAAGGTTTAACAAGTTGGAAAAGATATAAAATCAGTTATCTCCTATCTAAATTCTCTATGTATGTAATGTATTTTTGGAAGGTTTAACAAGTTGGAAAAGATATAAAATCAGTTTCACAGCCAAACCATGTCAAAGGAAGGGCCTGAATTGTAGCTTCAGGACATGTTGTACTTATTCTGTTTAAAAGTCTAGGCCAGAGTCTGCCAATTTATTAAATGTATTTAATCCAAGTAAAAAATATTTCCCCCCCCTCTCCTTACAGTTGTATCTCCTGGTTTTGTGGATACAACTGAGTCTATATTTGTGAGCCAGTATGGGGGACTGGAACTTGTTGGGGAACCTGCTGGAGAGTGCCCAGGAACACTCCACCGTGGTGGGCAAAGTCTGGCTGACAGTGCTGTTCATCTTCCGCATCCTGGTGTTGGGTGCTGCCGCTGAGAAGGTGTGGGGCGGTGAGCAGTCTGGCTTCATGTGTGACACCAAGCAGCCCGGTTGTCAGAACGTCTGCTATGATAAGACCTTCCCAATTTCTCACATCCGCTTCTGGTCGATGCAGATCATCTTTGTCTCAACGCCAACTCTCATTTATCTGGCCCACATTCTTCATCTGGTCCGCATGGAGGAAAAGGAGAAACAGAAAGAGAAGGACTTTGCCATGCACAGTGAAAAGCACCAGCAGTTACAGGGCACTAAACCCAAGAAGGCCCCAGTTAAAGACAACCTGGGCCATGTGCGTTTGAAAGGCGCACTGCTGCGAACCTACGTCTTCAACATTATTTTCAAGAGCCTGTTCGAAGTGACCTTTATTGCAGCTCAGTACTTCCTGTATGGTTTCCAGCTCAAGTCGATGTACACCTGTGACCGTTGGCCTTGCCCTAATGTGGTGAACTGCTTCATCTCTCGACCCACTGAGAAGACGGTCTTCATATTCTTCATGTTGGCTGTGGCCTGTATCTCCCTGCTGCTCAACTTGGTGGAAATATACCATCTAGGTTTCAAAAAGTGCCACCAGGGCCTTCGTTACAGACGATCACAGGCTGCAGACGAGGCTCCCAAGGCCCTGACTGAGCCCCAAACTGTAAACTATAACTACTTTGCTGGTCATTCCGCAGTGCCTGAACCTTTCCCCACGGACTCCAAGTGCAGCATGGTAGAACTGAACTCTGCCTACAGCCCCTACAGCCCCCACAACAGCAACGTGGTTTACAAGCAGAACAGAGACAATATGGCTGTGGAGAGAAAAGACAAAGTAGGGGAAGATGATGTGAAGGAGAGGAACATCTCCAGGCTGGATGACCTGAATATCTAAGGATCTTCTGCATTTGTATCTAAGACTCAGGATCAACATGCATTGGCTTGTGAAAATATTTGCATGTGTATGGTAGACTATTGGGGACAAAACTATTGAGTGACCACTTAACAGATTATAGCAGTGAACAATTTTCAAGTCAAGATTTGAGAGCGTGCAGGGACAGGTTTGTAAATGTAGAACCTGTGAGAGTCAATCACAAACAGGCTTTAAAGGATATAAATGGCTCTTATGGTGAATGAGTTTCTCTGTGACACTTATATAAACTCACTATGAGTTTGTGTGTGATGGATACAACTTTGAAAATAAATTAATGGATGCTACGTCCACAATTCTGTGTTTGTAAAACAGTCTACAAAACTGCTCTTGCATTTTCTGAAGTGTCGACTTGCAGATTAATTAATGTTCAAATTTGTTTTGCACTTACTTATATTTCTGATAATGATGATTTTCCATATTTGTGGCTGATAAAGAGAACTTGAGTTGTTTTGTATACAAGCAACATGTTTACTGCAGTTGGAACATGTGACTATATGTGACTACATGTGACTACTAATATGTTTCTTGCCATTTTCTACAAAAAGTAGATATGTTGACATACATTCACATGTTATATTTACTTATTTGTGACTGTAATTGTATTAAACTGATGTGCAGCGAAGAAGTGTTCAGTCAATACTCATGTTCTAAGATCTATTGTGATCATTGATCAAACATAAACCTTTCTTTCTTACCGGTCATAAAACTTGGCACAGATATACTTTAGTGCAATTTCTTCTACGGACATGCATCTTTTCCAAAACATACCCAGTGCCGGAGGTAAGAAAGACAGCAGTAAAATGTATTTATTAACGGATCATTCATCATTCATCGCACAGATCAGGAAATGTTACAGTTTGTCAGACTGTGTTTGTATTCACATCAACCTCAGTGTTTCCCCTACCATTGCCTTGGGGTGCAGCCTGCCCCCCCCCCCCCCCTGAAAAATGAAACAAAGTATTTTATTTACCTAGTTTATTTATGGCCCATTTGCCCCCCAACCACAATCAGTCAACCTTGGGGAAATACTGAACCTCAGATGACTGATGTTTCAAGTTATCACAGCATTAATTCATCAAATGTAAATTTAACGTGGCAAATTACTTTTTTTTCATTCACCTCCAAGTCAGTTCTACACACATCGGAAGGGAAAATGTTTTATTTAGCTCCACAGAGTTGACATTAATTTACCAATATTTTTTTAAAGTCTCACCTTTTTTGGAAAACTCCCTTGTTTGAGATTAAGTGGCACGAGTTTATTCAACAAAAAAGTCACATGAAGTGAAAAACTTTAGACCTTACGATCATAAAATGCTTGACATTATGTATTAGTAATAAATCCCATGCTTCAGAACAAGCTACATCAACATATTTATTTCTCACAGTGTTTTATTTTAATCTGTTAGTTTCAAATGAAATTCCACTGGAAATCTGCTTTGTAGGAATTGCATTTTTGTCCAAAGTGGCACTCAGAAACAATCTGTGTTTTCTTTTTCTTCTACGAATATAAACAAAACAGCAGCTGGGTTTAGCTGAACTGAGGAGTAAAACTGACGTTTCAACACCACAGAAAGTGTTGATTCTGTGACTATTGTGACTAAGACAGGGAGGAGGTTTCAGAAGGCATGAGCCAACACCACGGTGATTTCTTCCTCTCCTCTATTTGAAGAGGCTGGGTGAAGGAAGATGGCTTCATCAGACACGCTTTACCGGTTTCCATACAGTAGTACACCCACACAACCAAAGTGAGGCTTGGATTGCTGTTTAAGTCCTTTATAACGGCTGGAAGTCTGGTTGAGATTGACAGCGGCTTCGACAGAGCCACAATGTCACCAGTAACCACTTAATTTTCTAGCAGCCATTCGTGAAAAACAGGAAACATAATTTAAATCAACAGTCTGATACAATGTAGCGAATAAAGAAACACAAAGTCTTGTCCACAAAACTAGGCTAGCGGTACTTAGCTAAATGCTAACGTCGTCATGCTCGCAATGAGAATGCTAACATGCTAATATAAGCAGGTATAATGTTTACCATGCAGCACACTAACATTTGCAATTTAGCACTAAACAAAGTCAAGTGTTGACCTGATGGTGGCGCTAGAAGGTTTAAGAGATCATCTGGGGACCACGACTGTCCGCACAAAATGTAACGGCAATCTGTCTACCAGTTGTTGAGATATTTTAGTCCGTTATTGAAACAAAACGAGATCAATCCTCAGTTTTACGATGCGTCATGTTGTGAAAGGGCAGATGTGTATGTTATGAAAATATTTGTCTTGCATCTAAATTTACGGTTGAGCGCGGCAAGGTGCACCCACGTGTACTAGATATGCACTGGAGTGGCTGAAGTCCGAGCACTGCTAAATGGAGTCCTCTACAATATTGGCCTTTCAAAAGCCCATTGAACATATATAAAAGAGCGAGGGTGGTGTAATGGACAATTTCATATGTCCATCTTATATTCTTATGGTTTAAAACTTGGTTCAATGAACTTCTGTCTTTCCCAGCATATCTCTGTAACTTTATCTTATTCCCATATTCTTCTTGTGTTTATCCCAAATGTGTGAATCTTCTCCCTCTCCTCACTGTTGTTTTTTATGTTTATCTAACACCTGCAACTGTGGGAACTCTCCACAGCTCCCTTCTCTACTCCCTTTCTTTGTGGGCCAACTGTGGCAATCTTCTACCCCTCCCTCCCCTTACTGCAGGGGTCGGGAACCTTTATGGCTGGGTTACGAATAGGGTATCCACTCGTTATCAATAAATTGGCTGTAGGATTCAGTCGACCAACGTAGCCTATATCTAACGTACCTCTAACGCAGGGGTGGGGAACCTCCGGCCTCCAGGCCGTATACGGCCCGCGAGAACATTTGATCCGGCCCTCGAGGTAATTCGTAAAACGCCCGCAAAAAAAACTAGACGGCAATATTTTTAAACTGCCGACTGACTGTTTTTCCTGGCCAAGGTCAGGGTCCCTAAACACAATACGAGCAGAACGTGTCATCACGTGGTCATGTCAAAAAACGAGACTGTCATTGACATCAGCGAACGCAGCATGGCGAGTGTAAAACAGAAAGCTGGACGCGGAATGTCGCACTTTCCAGGAGAAATGGACGACCGATTATTTCTTTGTGGAAGTAAAAGGCCAGTGGATCTAGTTTGTGCGGACGTACTTGTGGTGATGAAAAATAATCTCGAGCGTCATTACTGCACGAAACATGCCGAACTGCACGAGCTGAAAGGACGAGTGCGTTTGGATAAAGTTAACGTTCTTCGGCGGAGTTTGGCCCAACAAGCAGCTCTCTGCAGAGCGGAACATACAAACATGGACAGATAGAGAGGTAGACCACCACACCAAGAACACACTGTGCAATATTCACTTTATTTTCTATCAACCTCTTGGTACTTATATTATTTTTATTCTATTTAATTATTGTGTACTGCCTTTTTACTTCATATGTTCTTTTGCTGTGACAATATACATTTCCCCGTTGTGGGACTAATAAAGGATTTCTGGTGAAACAAAGATACATGGATAAAAAAAGTAGCTTTTTTGCACAGCATAAAGGTGAAATGAATGGGCTGCATCTTAAAAAAGGTTTGCAGAGGTTATGAGTTCAATAATTAGTATGGCCCTCAAAGGATGTTGTAAAAAAAAAAAAAAGATTGATGGTTCCCCACCCCTGCTCTAACGTATTCACGTAGGTATTTACGTACTATATTTACGTAGGTAAGTATTCACCGCCTGCTCTTAACGAATACTACTTATACCTTACATCAACGTACACCAGCGTATTGCCAATATTTTGTATACGCCATATTTTTGTATACGTTATGCATTTGTTGGGTATTCGTCTGATACATTTTGTATCAGTAAGTGATACGATATCAACAGGTTAGACATGCGTTTCTGTATATGTTCACTTTTCCGATTCAAAGAAAAGTTGGACGCATACGTTTCTGTCATACGGATATGTGTGACAGAGCCTTTATGAATGGACCATCACCCGTCACTAACACCGTATCTCAAATCGCTTCACTCGGCCGTGGGGGTCAGACTGCTGTTGATTACAATTTGAGAATGTTGAAAAGAAGTCTTTTGAATGTTATCGAGCAGTAGAATTCATATATTGAAATGCCCATGCCCTGCTGGTGTTTTAAAAGAGTCCCTGAAAATATTCTTCCCTCCCTCAGCTGAGAAATATAAACTCCAGGCGTGGGCCGGCAGAGTGAGAGTTACTTGTTGTACAGTCGAAAAAAAACATGAAGGTTAAGCATCATTCACTTCCATTATTTTTTTCAATGACAGGCCCTGTGCTAAATATGAAGGAACCATGCCTTGCACAGAGTTTGTGCAACTGGAGAGACAAAAGCACTTTCCTAAAGCAAGCAGCAAATTCAAAAAGGTTTTCATTGTAACTGCAACCACATGTTGAAACAGTGTGAAACAAGGTGCCTTTCGGATATGAAGTCAAAAGTACTTCAAATCTGAATAAATGTTTTACAGGCATGACTTTAGTAACAATGAATTGAACTGTTTCTTACCCTCAGCGGAGAGAGCCCAGCAGCTGGGGGCCTCTTCAGTGAGTTTGGTTCCTTCTGGAAGCGTCAGGGTGAGCGACATGACAAGAGCCTGGCCTGCTGACACTGCCACTGGTGGCATTTCTTTCCTGGCAGCGGATTTAGGCAGCGTGGGGGCTTTGGCAGTACCTGAAGGCTTTGAAGGTACCGAGTCCATGTAGTCCGTGGAGATGGGGAACTGGACAAGCAAGAGATTTGGATTAAAGAGGAGCAAGGGAAAAGTTATTGACACCTGTGATGTTCTTCTTTGTAACTTTTTAGCCAAACTCTTCTAGCTTTCAGGAGGGTTTAATTACACACTTGGAGAAAATGAAAAAGGGCTTTCTCAAGGTTGGAAGTGAGCTTTTTCCTCACACACACATACACACCAGTGAAACGGTCTTGGTGGACAGGTCCAGCACTTTGACTTGGTGGTTGTTGGTATCTGCCACATAGAGAAGCTTGCCATTGTCGCCAACACAGATTCCTCCAGGTTCATTGAAGCAGGATTTCTTAAATTCAGGGCCCACAGTATCTGCAGCCTCTCCAGTCCCTGCTAATGTGCTGCACTGCTTTACCTTTGGATCCACCACCTTGATCTGAACAAAAGTACACAGGCAAAAAAAGGTCAAGTCCTGTATGTTCCGTGTATGGTTTATAGATCAAAAACATCACTAAAGAAACCCTTTATGATGACAGAAGTTGCAAATGTGAGGACGCTCTAACTTTGAACTATAGCCGTGTGACAGGCAACGGTTACCTTGTGGTTGTAGGAGTCGGCCACATAGAGCAGGCTGTGTTCAGGAGCCCAGGCAACGCACAGAGGATGCTGCAGCTTGGCATCCACCCCTTTGCCGTCTACATCCCCGGAAGCAAAAAGGTTCTGGTGCAAAGACATTATGTTCATTGATGAAAAGTTATAAAAACAAACAAATGACCAAACTGCAACTTGTGACCCCTACAGTACGTATAAGTTCAACGTGGGTAAACTCAAGTTAAAGGCTTTTGAACCATCAAGATAAAATACTTCCTTCTGAAAATCCAAGCCAAAGCATTTCCCAAATACTGACTTCATTTGAAGAACACTTGAAATAAAAACATTGGCTTCATTCTTTTAAAGGTTTCTAAATAATTCATACAAGATCAGTAACACAAACATTAATTACCAAATGTGTAAGACACACCAGACATATCTTGAAATGGCATTAGTTACTGAGCTTAAACAAGTTAGAGGAGTCATTCTTGAGAAGCTTTTAAGAAAAGTACAACATGTGGAAGGGGAACATTTTTCATGTTTTTTCTGAAGAAGAAAAGAGAAGCTGAAGTGAAAACAGTTCTTTGTGCTTCAGATTGTTTCAGGCCGAAACAGATACATTTATTAATTTGTGAGAAATTGGGAAGAATGTATTCTGTATCACTCAGCTGAATAAACAAAGAATATTCTCTGCGTCTCAGTGACTCTCCACAGCTGAGTTCACTCAACAATGGAAACTGAGAAGGAGGTTGCAACCTACATTGCTTTAGCAAGTGTGTATTTTGTTTTCATTACATCTATTCTGTTACGGCCACGGCCAATGCCGTCTGCTTTATTTATCTGCAGGGATTATTCTGTAGATGCATGCACCTTGCTCCCAGTTATGTATGCAGATTAGGATGTGGGGTCCCCGGCCTCTGATTGGCCGCAACGCCGGTCCTCTCCTCCCACCTTGGCGAAGACCGGATGTGATTGGAGTGCACCTGTTCTGGCTCTCCAATCCGAGGCGCACTGGAGAGACCAGTGACTACAAGTGCCTGGCTATGTACTCGTGTGTGTGGTTCCTAGACTCTGTTATATTGTCCATCATCGGTTGAACTCTGTGTTCTGTATCCTGTGTTGGATCTAGGTTTACCTTTGGCTCATTAATTGTTGAGAAGCTGTTCCAGCGTTTTCTGTTAGGCACGTTAGGGTGCCCTGGCGCTGTTTTATGTGTTCTTTTGTCAAGTTTTCACCCCGAGTTTGATTTTGAACTGTTTAGTTTGGGGTCTTTTTTTGTTAGTTTGTCTTTGACGCCTCGTTGCTCTCATGTGAAGAGTCCTCCTTTTGTTAGTGTCAACTAAGTACAACTGACAAACTGAAACACACTTGTTTCTGTTTAATTTGACCTTTTTTTAACCAGGCAAGTCATTAAGAACAAATTCTTCAACCTGACATGTGTCAGGTGTATGTAAGAACATAAATGTTCGACCAGAAATTGTCTTGAGGCTTTGTTTCAGTCGGGAGTCTGGGGGATATCTGGGGTCTTGTCGGCCTATCCAATTTGCACAGTTTGACCCACCTGTAGGAGACGGGGAGGAAAGGTCGTGATTTTGCGAGAAGATTCTATAGGACTGATCTTGTCGATGACACCGGATCTTTTACTTGACCGTGGTCATCCGAGGTCAAACGTGACTTTGTTGATATAAATATTCGACCTGCGAATGCACAAGACGGTCATCCAGGATTCATAGAACCATAGTTACATACGTAACTTTCATTTTCACTGCCCCCAAAAGGCCAACAAAGTAATTGCAGGTTCCTAGTACTGAACATAGAGAACATAAGAATTGAGCAAAAAATAATAACAAACTGCTGCATAATAATAATAACAATAATAATACATTAGATTTGTATAGCGCTTTTCTAGAAACTCAAAGACGCTTGACAGAGTGAGTGATACAAAAATAAAATATATAAACGGACAACCTGCATGAACAGCCTCGTGGACTCGTACGGGCTGCTCGGCTCCTGCAGCCTCCGTCCCACCTCTTCCATCCTCAGGAGAAGGCTGGTCACATGGGCCACGGCTCGGTACAGAGACTCTTCCTCTGGATCACCATGAAAGATGTTGTACAGGGTCTTAGAGAACTGGACGAACTGAGGCTGAGATAGAAGAAAAAACTTCATCAGATAATTTGACATATCACATATTTTATTGTGAAAGTGTAAAGTTAAATCTCTTTTTAAAGCCACTCCAGGAAGAATCTGTTTTCTTCAGTCAACAAACACAACATGGATTATTACCTGATTTATCCGGGGTAGGTCCTTGATGGTTTCCTCTTTCTTAAGAATTTAATTCTGCCATTGTTCAGCACCTAAAGGCAGACAGACACAGAGCTAGCAACTAATGTTAAGTTAGCTAGTGAACATAGTGAAGTATTTACCTGCTAAACATCCGGATACTTTCCTCAGGTTGATAAAGAGACCAAAAACAGAGCTAAAGGAAAGTGAATATTGGACTTACATGCATTACGTGGACACTAACACGACCCCAAATGAATGATAATGTTGTTCCTAATGCAAGTGCTGCTAAATAGGCAACTGTTTACTAACAAGTTCACCATGTTACTTTCAAGGCTGGAGATATGTTGTGCTGTGTTCACAACTTCTTTTCGCTGCCCCCAACAGGTCAACAAAGTAATTGCAGGTTCCTAGTACTGAACATACAGAACATAAGCATCTAGCAAAAAACAATAACAGACTATTGCATGAACATGGACATGTTACGGATATAATCTGAAGCTGGATAGAATCTATTTTGGATATTGTAGAAGAAAATGATATCAGGCGCCTTGTAGTTTCCCTACGCCTAATATAACATTTTACACACCTCGCTGGACAGATTATGAGATGGTTAAAACAACCAACCTGGTCCCCAACCAGGTCATCTGGTTATATTTTGAAAAATCACCGGATACATCCGTCTGTGTCTCTTGACACATGTCAAGACGCTCGTTTCATTCACGTGATACTTTACATCAAAAATGAAGCCCACAAGCAACAATGAGTGGGTAGAAATCAAACGTTTTCAATAGCTTTTTTGAAAAATGGGAAAAGACCCAATGAGGAGACAGAAGAAGAAGAAGACTTCTACGACTTCCTAGAAAAGGAAAGCTGCATTTAGAAGACAATATCAGGAGTCCTACTTAAAATGTGAGTTTATCACTACAGGTGATTCTCATGCGCCGCTCTGCATAAAACACAGGCTCGCAAATGAGGCAACGAAGCCTTCAAAACGGCTTCGGCACCTGGAGACCAAGCACCTGGCATTAAAAGACAAACGCTTGGAGTTTTTTGAAAGAAAAAAACATGAACAAGAAGGACAGAAGCAATTACTGATGGTCACCACATCAACTAATGCGAGTGCACTGAGAGCGTCATACTTAGTGTTAAGTTAAAGTTAAAGCAGGTCTGTGACCTGGGGGAGAGCTGTCCTTTATTATTTTGTTTGCTCTGCTGAGGCAGCGGGAGGTGGAGATGTGTTCCAGAGAGGGCAGGGGGCAGCCAACGGGTTTCTCTGCCATCCTAATCACTCTCTGCAGGGCTTTCTTGTCCGCAGCTGAACATCCAGCATACCACACAGAGATGTAGTATGACAGCACGCTCTCGATGGTCGCCCGGTAGAACTAAGTGTATTGCTAAGAGAAGAAACCTTTTACTATTGGTGAAGAATTTATACCTCCATATTGGACCGGCTCGTTGCAGAGACACAAGCTCAGGGCTCCCACTAATTCAGCGTAAAGCGTAGTTTTTTATATTTGTTTGTATGCCGGTCGCATAATTTTATTTTGTCATATTTATCCCCCCCCCCCACACTTTGAAGGCCGGTCCGTGAAAATATTGTCTTACATGAAACTGGTCCGTGGAGCAAGAAAGGTTGGACACATAGACCCACACCTCCTTTCTTTGTTGAGACATCTTAAAAAATGTGTTTTTCAAAAGGAATTTTAACTTATTAGTCTATTTGCCAGCCTATAGAAGCCTATTGTGAAATGTTGATTAACCAAAAGTTTTGAGTTAGAAATGTAAAGTATGGGTCCCCAGCATTTAGAAAATACCAGATGCTAACTTACATATGTTGGGATATTTGAATAATCTGCATTCATTAGCATAGCCCTTGATTCTCAAACAAGAAGTGTTACAATGACAGTCTGATTATTCATCTGTGACTATATTTATTGTACAATAAAATCCTACATAACAATCCTTATATTATAGGCATATAGACAAATAAAAACATGACTTACTGATAGATAACCCAAACTGCAAGAACCTTATGACCCTTAAGACACAAACAAACAAATACCAATTAACATGGCGTGAGTCACATTTCACTTCATGTTGGTGTGTGTAGATCTAAGGTGCTTCAGGTATCAGAATGACCCAAACCTTATTATTCATATTACAATCACTCTTTATTCTGCTACCTTTTGAATGGAGATAATAAAAACTAATCAAGCAGGTAAACAGAAAAATCTGTTTGTCACATATTTTGCAAAAAATGACTACAGACTATAAAAGCTGCAGACTATAAAAGCTACAGACTATAAAAGCTACAGACTATAAAAGCTACAGACTATAAAAGCTGCAGACTATAAAAGCTACAGACTATAAAAGCTACAGACTATAGAAGCTGCAGACTATAAAAGCTACAGACTATAAAAGCTACAGACTATAAAAGCTACATACTATAAAAGCTACAGACTATAAAAGCTGCAGACTATAAAAGCTACAGACTATAGAAGCTGCAGACTATAAAAGCTACAGACTATAAAAGCTACATACTATAAAAGCTACAGATTATAAAAGCTACAGACTATAAAAGCTACAGACTATAAAAGCTACATACTTTAAAAGCTACAGACTATAAAAGCTACAGACTATAAAAGCTACAGACTATAAAAGCTACAGACTATGAAAGCTACATACTATAAAAGCTACAGATTATAAAAGCTACAGACTATAAAAGCTGCAGACTATAAAAGCTACAGACTATAAAAGCTACAGACTATGAAAGCTACATACTATAAAAGCTACAGATTATAAAAGCTACAGACTATAAAAGCTGCAGACTATAAAAGCTACAGATTATAAAAGCTACAGACTATAAAAGCTACAGACTATAAAAGCTACAGACTATAAAAGCTGCAGACTATAAAAGCTGCAGACTATAAAAGCTACAGACTATGAAAGCTACAGACTATAGAAGCTGCAGACTATAAAAGCTACAGACTATAAAAGCTACAGACTATAAAAGCTGCAGACTATAAAAGCTACAGACTATAAAAGCTACAGACTATAAAAGCTACATACTTTAAAAGCTACAGACTATAAAAGCTACAGACTATAAAAGCTACAGACTATAAAAGCTACATACTTTAAAAGCTACAGACTATAAAAGCTACAGACTATAAAAGCTACAGACTATAAAAGCTGCAGACTATAAAAGCTACATACTTTAAAAGCTACAGACTATGAAAGCTACAGACTATAGAAGCTGCAGACTATAAAAGCTACAGACTATAAAAGCTACAGACTATAAAAGCTGCAGACTATAAAAGCTACAGACTATAAAAGCTACAGACTATAAAAGCTACAGACTATAAAAGCTACAGACTATAAAAGCTACATACTTTAAAAGCTACAGACTATAAAAGCTACATACTTTAAAAGCTACAGACTATAAAAGCTACATACTTTAAAAGCTACAGACTATAAAAGCTACAGACTATAAAAGCTACATACTTAAAAGCTACAGACTATAAAAGCTGCAGACTATAAAAGCTACAGACTATAAAAGCTACAGACTATAAAAGCTACAGACTATAAAAGCTACAGACTATAAAAGCTACATACTATAAAAGCTACAGACTATAAAAGCTGCAGACTATAAAAGCTACAGACTATAAAAGCTACAGACTATAAAAGCTACAGACTATAAAAGCTACATACTATAAAAGCTACAGACTATAAAAGCTACAGACTATAAAAGCTACAGACTATAAAAGCTACAGACTATAAAAACTGCAGACTATAAAAGCTGCAGACTATAAAAGCTACAGACTATAAAAGCTACAGACTATAAAAGCTACAGATTATAAAAGCTACAGACTATAAAAGCTACATACTATAAAAGCTGCAGACTATAAAAGCTGCATACTAAAAAGCTGCAGACTATAAAAGCTGCAGACTATAAAAGCTGCAGACTATAAAAGCTACAGACTATAAAAGCTGCAGACTGTAAAAGCTACATACTATAAAAGCTGCAGACTATAGAAGCTGCAGACTATAAAAGCTACAGACTATAAAAGCTACAGACTATAAAAGCTGCAGACTATAAAAGCTACAGACTATAAAAGCTACAGACTATAAAAGCTACATACTTTAAAAGCTACAGACTATAAAAGCTACAGACTATAAAAGCTACATACTTTAAAAGCTACAGACTATAAAAGCTACAGACTATAAAAGCTACAGACTATAAAAGCTGCAGACTATAAAAGCTACATACTTTAAAAGCTACAGACTATGAAAGCTACAGACTATAGAAGCTGCAGACTATAAAAGCTACAGACTATAAAAGCTACAGACTATAAAAGCTGCAGACTATAAAAGCTACAGACTATAAAAGCTACAGACTATAAAAGCTACAGACTATAAAAGCTACATACTTTAAAAGCTACAGACTATAAAAGCTACATACTTTAAAAGCTACAGACTATAAAAGCTACATACTTTAAAAGCTACAGACTAGAAAAGCTACATACTTTAAAAGCTACAGACTATAAAAGCTACAGACTATAAAAGCTACATACTTTAAAAGCTACAGACTATAAAAGCTGCAGACTATAAAAGCTACAGACTATAAAAGCTACAGACTATAAAAGCTACAGACTATAAAAGCTACAGACTATAAAAGCTACATACTATAAAAGCTACAGACTATAAAAGCTACAGACTATAAAAGCTACAGACTATAAAAGCTGCATACTTTAAAAGCTACAGACTATAAAAGCTGCAGACTATAAAAGCTACAGACTATAAAAGCTACAGACTATAAAGCTACAGACTATAAAAGCTACAGACTATAAAAGCTGCAGACTATAAAAGCTACAGACTATAAAAGCTACATACTATAAAAGCTACAGACTATAAAAGCTACAGACTATAAAAGCTGCATACTATAAAAGCTACAGACTATAAAAGCTACAGACTATAAAAGCTACAGACTATAAAAGCTGCAGACTATAAAAGCTACAGACTATAAAAGCTACAGACTATAAAAGCTGCAGACTATACAAGCTACAGACTATAAAAGCTACATACTATAAAAGCTACAGACTATAAAAGCTGCAGACTATAAAAGCTACAGACTATAAAAGCTACAGACTATAAAAGCTACAGACTATAAAAGCTGCAGACTATAAAAGCTACAGACTATAAAAGCTACAGACTATAAAAGCTACAGACTATAAAAGCTACAGACTATAAAAGCTACAGACTATAAAAGCTGCAGACTATAAAAGCTGCAGACTATAAAAGCTACATACTATAAAAGCTGCAGACTATAAAAGCTGCAGACTATAAAAGCTACAGACTATAAAAGCTGCAGACTATAAAAGCTACAGACTATAAAAGCTGCAGACTATAAAAGCTACAGACTATAAAAGCTACAGACTATAAAAGCTACAGACTATAAAAGCTACAGACTATAAAAGCTGCAGACTATAAAAGCTACAGACTATAAAAGCTACATACTATAAAAGCTACATACTATAAAAGCTACAGACTATAAAAGCTACAGACTATAAAAGCTACAGACTATAAAAGCTACATACTATAAAGCTACAGACTATAAAAGCTACACTACAGACTATAAAAGCTACATACTATAAAAGCTACAGACTATAAAAGCTGCAGACTAAACTTGCACATATAAGGAGTTGATTGATTGATTGATCATATACTAATGCAGGAGCTGGAGCATTATGACTCTGATGCTTGATGGCAAATCTGACAGCATGCCGGGCAGATGAAGATTTCCAAACGCCTGATTTTCCTTCCTCTATTCCAAAAGTCGTCTGCCTTCATTTATTTCTCCACCAAGTGGAAACCAGAAACTATTTTGGGATGAATAAAAAAAATCTTAAGTGCATTTATTTTTAAAGTTAAGCCTAAATAAATAGTTAGGAAATGACTGAGCATCACAAGGTTTCTTTTGTCTTAACCACTGTTCCACATTTCTTCCATAAAGAAGAACACATTCATTCATGGGAGCAAACCTTTTTGAATGATTTCTAATCTTGAAAGATATTATCACATTATAACAAATAGACTTAAGCAATAAACTGAAATGACAAGCTCAGAAGCCTCACAGAAAGTATTTGATAAGAGGTTGTTAAATACATTTTATAATAATCTTTTCAAGTTCGGATATGTTACAAATGCAGCATGAAACTGCCGGGGAACAGTCGACAGAGCTTTGGATTTAAGAAGTGACAACATATCAAAGGTGAATTGGGTGCATTTTGATATTGTTTGTTTTACATTAGTCATGTAAACTGTATGTAAATGATTATGTGCAACTCACTTCAAATAGGACACAGAGAAATGCATTGCACTTAAAGAGCTTCTAAAACACTTTTCCCCCCCCAGGACAAGCAGAGATAAAGCTCTATGAATGTGGCCCCTGGAGATGACATGCTGCTGCAGCTGAAGCGTTCATGACCCTTTTGGAATCCAGTGCCTTCCAGTGCATCTTCTGGCCGAGATACAGACATATCTACAACGTGTGAATGTCAAACGACTGTGCAAATGATTCACCAGATAGAAGCCAAAACAAAACAGAAGAAAGTGCAAAGATAAAAAAGGAAACAATTGAAATACTTTAAATCAGCTCTGGATTTCTGTAGTGAGCAGAAATAATTACAGTTCATTGAACACTAGCATAATGTGGAGAGTCCTGTATACATGCTACACATGCTCTGTGTTTTATTGTTACAGATATCTGTAAGCTATTTATAAGTCAGTCATATATTTTATATACCTCAGGACAAAATGATATCCCTTCCCTCTCTTGTAATTTACACAAATTGCAGCCTGAGAGATAATAAAACCAAGTGATCACAACAGTCCACTAGCTCATATCTTACATTGTCAACACAAGCCTCATAAATACAAGAAGTGATCCTTCAGTACAAAACTCTGCACTTATACTTAGACAGAGGATCCGAGGGGATTAAGTTTAAAAGCAGTTCCGGGAAAGTTGAACAAGGTTTTGTCCTCTCCAGAGAGAGAGAGGCGATTAAAGGTCAGCAGTTGAATCATATAAGAGGTCCTGTATCCCCGTTTGAGTAAGTATTGTTAAGACGTAATAACAGAACGGATGAAAAACCCAAAATGAATCTCTGTGGGCTAAGGGCCCGCTGGTAGCAGGCTGCTGTGTGTTCCGAGAGTGCTTTTTCCTCCGTTGGGAGGAAGCGTGTCGTTCACCTGGCGAGAGAGTCTCAGTTTCTGACGCTGACTAAGAGCTGCTCGCTTCATTGTTTGTGCTTTTAAGTTTTGTGAACAGCTGGAGGCATGAGAGGCGATAAGGTGGCAGACAGAGCTTGAATAATAAAGTGTATTTATTGCTGGTTCTGCCTCCGTCCTCCTGTAGAGAGTTCCACTCTTCAGTATAATATATTTCCCCGTACGCTTCACCACAAAGCACTCAAATGCATGACTCAGACACAGGGCTAAATTCAATACAATAGTCTTCACTTGCCGGAAAACAGGTTCGGTACGCAGGTGATCAATGGGAGACAGGAAACAAAATCCAACAGGGAAAACATGCTGGGACGCTTGATACAGAGAACAAAGATGAACTGGCAACAGACAAAGGGACTGGAGTGCAATATAAAGGGAGAGACTAACGAGGGGAGTGACAAAAGGTGAGGTGGCTGCAGGACTGATGAGACAAGTGAACACAATTATGGCAGGAAGTGAAGTTGGCTGCAACGAGAGGAGAGTGACACAATAAAACAGGAAACAGATAAACTGAAGCTACAATTATGTGAGAGGGTGGGATGTGTAAAATACATTGTGGCAGTGGGGTGTGGTTAGGGCGCTGGCTGCTGTGGAGAAACAGGAGTGTCCCAGCTGGAGGCCAGACAGCTGAACCTAATCAGGTAATCAGTGACATAATAAATGCATGGTGATGGCCTGGTTCTGTTCTCTTGCAGTAGGCTGGGTTCCAGATTGGACAGAGACGCTTCTGCAGCCACGACGCAGCGCGGCCTGGAGAGCAGTGGACAGGAGAGCGACCTGTCAGCTGTGCCTGTGATATCACCATACCTGTGTGAGAATAAAGCTGTGTGTGTGACGCTACACCTCCTCTCTGTCATCATTATCCCTGACTGTGGACATACATGTTAAATCAACATTTAAAGCTAGGGTGTTAGATTTTGCAACTTTTGGAGCTTGTGCTGCTAGCTACTTCGTTGGAAAAGAGTTAGCAACACTGGACTGGGTTTTTTCAGGTAGATAATTTTTCAAATCTAGTTTACTTTTGCTGGCTTCTCCAAAGTTACCTCACAAAGCCTCCCGAGTTTCAAGTGATGTGCAGCCATCCACTGAGAGATAACAGCCAGACAAGCCGATATCCGTGCCTCCACCTGGGTTTCAGATCTGGGAAAAGACAGAATCTGATGAGTGTCATCTGCGTAGCTGTGGTAGGAGAAACCATGAGAGTGAATGACAGAGCCAAGTGAGTTGGTGTACAGAGAAAAGAGGAGGGAGCCGAGGACGGAGCCCTGAAGAACCCTAGTGGTGAGTTGACAAGGGTCCGACAGAGATCTTCTCCAAATTACCCTGTAGGTGTGGTCCTTTAGGTAGAATTCGAGCAGGAAGAGAGCAGAGCCTGAGACTCCCAGTTCTTGGAGGGTGTAGAGGAGGCTCTGGTGGTGCACTGTGTCACAGAGGTCTTTATGGTATCACAAATATGCCTAGTAAAAGTTCCTCAAAGACAGAAAAGTCCTAATCTGTTCTCTGATCGTTCAACAAAAGCCTCCTGTGGACAACTGTCTGTTTAAATGCTTTACTCTCACCTGATTGGATTGGAGTTGGGGAGTGTTATTTGAGGGAGCCAATCAACAGCAAATCTTGTGTTGAATAGATCAGTTTCTTTACTTTTTTAAACTGGAGATTCTACAGTTTAAAAAAGATCACAAATTAATTTGTGATTGTTCATATTCAAAAAGCTGCTCAAACAACAACATTTAAAGACGTTGTGTTGTAATAAATAGTGGGTTTGTAAGAGTTGTGTAACGGTGTTGTGCAATCACTGCTTTGATTAGATTTGCCCGTTGAATCAATGCAGACCTTCTATTTTCTGCCTGAAGCTGACATATTCTCTGCTTGGTTTTCAGCAACTGCAGAAAACTGTGCAGTGTGGATGGAACCATTTCAAAACACATGCCATCATACACTGGTGAGCGCTCTGCTTCAAAGACTTGCTCACTGCTGCTATTAATAACTCATGCGCACTTGCAGGAGCATTGTGGGTGTAATGGGGGTAGGGGACCGAAAGTTTATTTTTCTTTTCCTGCATCAACAATAATAACAAATTGTTGCCAACAATTTAACCCAAATAAAGACAGAGCAACTTGGTGTGCAGTGTATCATATGTTCTCTGAAGCTGATTAACAATTTATCAGCAATAGTTTAATCCATTCAGTCAAATAATGTAATTACTTGGCTGTGTGATCAAGTATTGTTACTTATTTAAACTAATTTCTGTTTTTTTATATTTTACAAGTCTGGCTGAGATTTTTTTAAATCAAAAAGAAGCAGTAGCATTTTGAAATTAAAATGTGTCATCATGGGGCGTCCCGGTAGCACAGGCCACTAGTTCGAGTCCGACCTGTGGAGTTTGCTGTATGTCGTTCCCTCTCTCTCCCCCTTTCACAATCTGCACTTCTCATCATAAAGGCATGAAAAGCCCAAAAATATAACTTAAAAAAAAGTCCAGTGGCATGCATGATTAGATATCAATCCTGATGCAAAAGGGTGAGAACTTTTTCTATTTCTATTCTTCTTTTTTTTATTGCAATATTTATTTCATAATCTTCCAGGCAATTGTTTACTTCAGAGTCCATTGCACATTGCTATACCTTTTAATACAAGTTAAGTTCATAAATCAAGTAAATAATTAAGAGATGCAAAACCTTAAAGAAATAAAAATATATTTAAAAACAGTCTGTGAGAACTGCGTAAGGTCTCCATTGGTTTTTATCAATGATATGAACCAAGATAAAACTCTCAAACGTCTCCGTCTGAACAGTCTTTGGTGGGCTCAGACAGGAAACATGCAAGTGATTATTGTTTGTGGGTGGCTGTTGTAAGGAGCAAAGATGTTTGGAGTCTTTAACATCAACTATGACAGTAAGCATTTATTGAGTCATAGCTTCCTTGGATAAATTGATAATATTTGAAATAAAAATAATGTGAAAGAGGTCGCTCATAGTGATGAGTTTACAGATAATTATCACATGAATCTGCATCTCCCCTCTACTTTACGACAAGTTTCAGCTCATTGTTTTGCTCTCCAACCCACAACTTTACTGCTTTGGTTCCCTCTCATGTTTCTATAATGCCGTGTTTGGCTGCAACAGGCAGCTGTATCCAGTAAAAAAGCTGTGCCACTGTACAATAACGTTACCTGTTCAGCACCTAACGGCAGACAAACACAGAGCTAGCAACTAACGTTGAGTACAAGTGGACGTTTGTCCCAAATTTGAAGAAATGTCCTCAAGGCGTTTCCTGGGATATCACATTCACAAGAATGAGACAACCAGAAAACATGTCTCCGGTACTAAGGTATACAAAGGAGAAATAAACAAAGCACTGAGCATGTGCAGTTGTTGGTCTTATGATGGCAGCCGACGTAACTCTTTTACTTTTACAACCGATGCAAATAACAAACCCGTCCACTTCATTCGACTCCATACTGAAATATCAGCCTCACAGTGGTGAGGTCACAAATGCTCTGTCCCACTTATCGACAGCGCTAGGAGCCCTCACCCTCCTGCGCTCAGACGCACGTATAGTGATGTCACAGATGACTTTGACTCAAGTCTGTGAGGGTTCAGTACCGGGGATCTGTCCTTGGTGCTGAAGCATTGTGCACTCTCTCCACGACACATAAAGTGAGCTTTGCTGCTTGACGCTCACTGGCCTGGCTGGCACATCACAAACAGTGAGTCAGTGCTCTTCTGCTGCTAAGCTGTTGTAATGTGAGCACTTCATCCTCATCACAGATCCTTTTGGTGCAGAAACTAGCCCCCTGCAAGACGCCCTTACAGCTCTTTACACTCATCGTTGCCATGGCAAAGTCCTTTCACCCAATAGACTATTTTCACTCTGCCTTTAGCACGTGCTGCTGCTACATCATGCAGACAAGAGCCACACATTTAAGGACAGTTTCCACCCCCCAGGCAATGTACTCACTGAACAAATACTGAGTTATGGACGACTGGTACATTTTACATTACATTACATTACAGTTCATTTAGCTGACGCGTTTGTCCAAAGCGACTCACAAAAAGTGCAAACAATCATGAGGATACAACTCCGAACAGCAAGAATCTTGCAGGTACATCAGCTTCAAACAGGTGAAATCCTTTAAGTGCAGAACAACAGCTTCAAATAAGCCAAACAAAAGTGCAACATACAGAAACAATAGAATACAAATTCAACTATTAGCTACAAATAAGCCAAACCATTATATAAACCAATGTAAGTATACAAAGAACTTTATTTTCTTCTCATTCGGCGAGGTGCAGTCGAAACAGATGAGTTTTCAGACTGCAACAGAAATTGTGAAGACATCAATAGGGAGGTCGTTCCACCATGTTGGAGCAGGATAGCAAACAGGCGGTTTTGTTTGAGGGGAATCTGAGTCCCACTCACAGTGAGGGAGCAGCGAGCTGATCAAACACTGCAGATTAAAGAGTGATGTTTATCTGACCTTGTGTTTTACTTTAGGCTGCTTCTGTCACCTTCTGTTGAGTTATTGCCGTCATGTTGTTAGGATTTAGACAAGGATCCAGTCTTAATACATTTACTGCGCTTGAACTTTAAAGCTGCACGAGTAATTAATCATTGTAGATACGTCACGAGGGAATGGGTCAGAGGCTGAAGCTGAAGTTACATGAACACAAATCTATTTTGTAGTGTACAAGAGACAGACAGATGTGATTGAGACAACACAAAGGGTTAGAGGTTAGAGTTGTCACATGATAAATGTTTAGATCTGCTGCTGTTGGTAGGGAGGCAGCGACATCGGGCTCATACTGACTCAAACAGCTGAGCGGGTAAGGGGACAATGCAGCCCATTAGGGGTGCACGATACGGCCAAAATCTGATATCACGGTAACGGTATATATCACAAGACATTAATACATGTACATTCTATTAATAAATGGTTTATAATAACCTAATCTAATAACGTACTTCACTTCACATTTGATTCTTTTATTAAACTAAATTTCTTTAGCTTTGAAAGCTTTAAGATTCCTGAGAACAATAACAAGTGTGACAGGCTGGTATTTATTTCCTCCTGTTAACTTTAGAACCTGACATCATTCAGCGCAATATAAAGCAATATAAAGAAATATAAAGAAATATAAAGCAATATAAAGAAATATAAAGCAATATAAAGAAATATAAAGCAATATAAAGAAATATAAAATAATATAAAGCAATATAAAGAAATATAAAGAAATATAAAGAAATATAAAGAAATATAAAGAAATATAAAGCAATATAAAGAAATATAAAGCAATATAAGAAATATAAAGCAATATAAAGCAATATAAAGAAATATAAAGCAATATAAAGAAATATAAAGAAATATAAAGAAATATAAAGCAATATAAAGAAATATAAAGCAATATAAAGAAATATAAAGCAATATAAAGAAATATAAAGCAATATAAAGAAATATAAAGCAATATAAAGCAATATAAAGAAATATAAAGAAATATAAAGCAATATAAAGAAATATAAAGCAATATAAAGCAATATAAAGAAATATAAAGCAATATAAAGAAATATAAAGCAATATAAAGCAATATAAAGAAATATAAAGCAATATAAAGCAATATAAAGCAATATAAAGAAATATAAAGCAATATAAAGCAATATAAAGCAATATAAAGCAATATAAAGCAATATAAAGCAATATAAAGAAATATAAAGCAATATAAAGAAATATAAAGAAATATAAAGCAATATAAAGAAATATAAAGCAATATAAAGAAATATAAAATAATATAAAGCAATATAAAGCAATATAAAGAAATATAAAGAAATATAAAATAATATAAACCATTTGTACCTGAGAGTGTAGCAAAAGAAAAACAGACGACTTTTCCTGCAGGTTTTTCTCTTTCGTTTCTAAAGCTGACAAAACACTTTGCAAACGTCTGGTAATCATCTCACCAGAGTTCTTCCTCATCAGGATCTTACTCTCTTCTACTCCATGTCTGCACTAATCATGTTACTTTGTGAGGAAGCTGTATATGCGAGATCACGATATGGAGAGATCACGTGAGATTCACGAGATCGTAGAAACTGTACAATGAAGGGGAGTTTGTTAAAAGAATGCCTCAGTGACGTGGTTGAAATATTGTCTCCCGAAAACAAACAACTGAAACAAGTGGTATCAGACGTCCAACTGTCCTGCCACACTGTTGAACACAGAATATCGGACATTAACGCCACCATTGAAGCGTAGTTACACTCTGATCTTCAAACATGCGAGTATTTCAGTGTGGCATTGGATGAGTCTTGTGACATACAAGACAAGCCTCAGCTGGCAATATTTGTACGATCGGTGTCAAACGATTGTGTTATAAAAGAAGAACTCCTTGATATTGTGCCATTAAAAGACAGAACCTGTGGCATCGATGTGAAAAAACATTGATAAATTTAAGAATCTCATCACCGAACTCGACCAATGGCTTCCAGGAGACCTGCCGCTGCACTGCACTGTGAGGTGGCTTTCTAAAGGCAAAGTGCTGTCTCGCTTCTTTGAGCTTTTGGATGCTGTGAAACTGTTCATGAAAGAGAAGAACAAGGATTATCCCGAGCTCTCAGGCCCCAAGTGGATTATGGATCTGGCCTTTTTGGTGGACATGATGTGTCATCTGGACAGACTGAACCTGGGTCTGCAGGGAAAGTTAAAAATGCTGCCTGACCTAGTGCAAAGTGTATTTGCGTTTGTTAACAAACTGAAACTGTTGAAGACACTTCTTCAAAAGGGAGAATTAGTGCATTTTCTCTCTCTGCTAAAAGCAAGCGGAGAAGCCACCGGTGCCGCCCCGAGAAAGCAAACAGCCTGATATGCAACATTGGTTGAATCCCTGCACGAAAACTTTGCGACCCGGTTCCATGATCTACAGCTGAAAAGGTCACAGATTACGTTCTTCGTCGACCCTTTTAATGCTGAGACGGACTGTTTGAAAGCCCCGCTAGTCACGGACGAGTGGATGATTGAACTTTCTGAGGAAGACCGACTGAAACCTGTTCTGAGGGAAGGGACCCTTGAGTTCTGGAAAACTGTGCCAATGGAAAAAATATCCCAATGTCAAACGGGCCGAGCTCAAGCTACTGTCAATGTTTGGGTCAACGTACGTCTGTGAGTCGGTGTTATCTACCATTACAAACTCCGTGATGAAATACCCCCCCCCCCCCCCACCACTATATGCCATGGATAAAATACAGTAAAGCTTTGTATTGTGTAAGGGTCATTCGGTACTCTCCTCCCCTTCGTCTCTGATGTCATGCTGATGTCTAACTATCCCTTTAACATCTGACTTGGACAGGGTGACTGATAGTTCACAGCAGGATTCTCCCTCTGGATATAATTTCCTCTTTTAAGATGACTAGTTACTGTGTTCGTGTAAAAACCAGCAGTAAGTGCTAACGTGTCCTGTGACTTCAGTGTCTCCTGCTCTTCAGCATCGTGAGTGTTTTTCTGTAAATGTCAAGTTATTGTGATGAACAAAATGTTTCCCGTTGAAGAGGCAGAGAATAAACAGCAGCTCTGGGTGAGGGACAGTGTTGTCCCTGGAAACAATACGCTGATTTCAAAGATTATCTGAATTGAGGATGTCAGATGCATTTCATTAAGAGCATGAAAGATTACATTATGGTATTATAATATTACAATTTTAAACCTGACTTAGGCCGGATTACTTCTGGAGAAAGTGACTTAGGCAAAACAGTGCACTCCTTTTATTCCCACTACTGTGACAGACCATGGGGAAGGGTCCGCCACAAACAGTTTAAAATGCTAGTGGAGCACACAGAGACTGTGGATGGTTCTTTAATTCAACAAAGCAAACTCAAAAGTTACAACTTAAATCACTCTGAGCTAAATCAAACAAATGGCAGGTAAATCAAACACTGAGGAGGTTTGTGTCTCTCCTCACGTCTCCCTCCAGCTCTTCTTTGTTGGGTTTTTAAAATTGTAACTAACCTATTTCCATTCAAAACTATTTCTTCTTCTTCACTCTCAGTCATCTTGATTGATCCCTAATTATGTTGCAAATTGTCGAAGAACTGATGACAGTCGACGGGCATGACATGTTTCATGGACTGAAGGTCCTGGGACTTCCTCTCCTTGATCGGCAGAGTATGTGGAAACATTCTGATCCATGCCAGCATCTTATTTGGAACCTGTAACCTCTGTGGCAGCGCTTCCCACGCAGAGTTCTCCGAGAAGGATAGCTTGCAATGGACCTTAGCATCACTGCTAAACTGAAGAGCCACTGATGTACAGTCGGATCTCCAGCTTGTTTGCCTGCTCTGATGCTCAAGAAGTACGAGCCATTCCATTTCAGGAATTC
>NW_021166974.1:12500-170000 GCF_900634415.1 Cottoperca gobio | reverse complement strand
TTAAACACTCTTGTCATTAAACCTGGTGTGAAAAATAACAAAATATTACAACAGTGCAGAAAAGAAAAATATTTAGATAAAGTTCAGACAAAAATCACATAATCCTTAAAATACCATGATTGTATTAAAAATCAAAAACAAGATTTAAATAAAAAACAAACAAATACGCTGATCAATAAAAACACTAATGAAGAAACTTTTGAAAAAAAACAGCTGCTGGAGAGAAAACGTACACAACAAATACTGCAGATATCACTTAAACCAGCATTACTGCTGATAATACTACTATAACTATGTCTACAACTACAAAGTAGCAGGAAGTACACTTTCAATATTAGTACTGTGGTGCAATGAATCAGAAGCTTTAGAGTTAAACTAGTCTCACTATACCTCATTAGTACTGTAGTACTGTGATATTACTGTGGTAGTACTGTAGTAGTACTGTGATAGTACTGTGATATTACTGTGGTAGTACTGTAGTAGTACTGTGGTAGTACTGTAGTAGTACTGTGATAGTACTGTGATATTACTGTGGTAGTACTGTGATAGTACTGTGATATTACTGTGGTAGTAGTGTAGTAATACTGTAGTACTGTGATATTACTGTGGTAGTACTGTAGTAGTACTGTAGTAGTACTGTGGTAGTACTGTAGTAGTACTGTGATATTACTGTAGTAGTACTGTGATATTACTGTGATATTACTGTAGTAGTACTGTGATATTACTGTGGTAGTACTGTAGTAGTACTGTGATATTACTGTGGTAGTACTGTAGTAATACTGTAGTAGTACTGTAGTAGTACTGTAGTAATACTGTAGTACTGTTGTACCACGGAATACTGTTGTACCGCCGAGTACCGTTGTACCGCCGAGTACCGTTGTACCGCCGAGTACCGTATTACCACCGAGTACTGTTGTACCACCGAGTACTGTTGTACTGCTGAGTACTGTATTACTGTTGTACTACTGAGTACTGTATTACTGTTGTACTACTGAGTACTGTATTACTGTTGTACTACTGAGTAGTGTATTACTGTTGTACTACTGAGTAGTGTACTACTGAGTAGTGTATTACTGGTGTATTACTGAGTACTGTACTACTGAGTAGTGTATTACTGAGTACTGTACTACTGAGTACTGTACTACTGGTGTACTACTAAGTACTGTACTACTGAGTACTGTACTACTGAGTAGTGTATTACTGAGTACTGTACTACTGAGTAGTGTATTCCTGGTGTATTACTGTGTAGTGTATTACTGAGTACTGTACTACTGAGTAGTGTATTACTGAGTACTGTACTACTGAGTACTGTACTACTGAGTACTGTACTACCGAGTAGTGTACCACCGAGTAGTGTTGTACCACCGAGTAGTGTTGTACCACCGAGTCGTGTTGTACCACCGAGTACTGTTTTACCACCGAGTACTGTTTTACCACCGAGTACTGTTGTACCGCCGAGTACTGTTGTACCGCCGAGTACTGTTGTACCGCCGAGTACTGTTGTACCGCTGAGTACTGTTGTACCGCTGAGTACTGTTGTACCGCTGAGTACTGTTGTACTGCTGAGTACTGTATTACTGTTGTACTACTGAGTACTGTATTACTGTTGTACTACTGAGTACTGTACTACAGAGTACTGTACTACAGAGTAGTGTATTACTGTTGTACTACTGAGTACTGTACTACTGAGTAGTGTATTACTGGTGTATTACTGTGTAGTGTATTACTGAGTACTGTACTACTGAGTAGTGTATTACTGAGTAGTGTACTACTGAGTAGTGTATTACTGAGTACTGTACTACTGAGTAGTGTACTACTGAGTAGTGTACTACTGAGTACTGTATTACTGAGTACTGTATTACTGAGTACTGTACTACTGAGTAGTGTATTACTGAGTACTGTACTACTGAGTAGTGTATTACTGGTGTATTACTGTGTAGTGTATTACTGAGTACTGTACTACTGAGTAGTGTATTACTGGTGTATTACTGAGTACTGTACTACTGAGTAGTGTATTACTGAGTAGTGTACTACTGAGTAGTGTATTACTGAGTACTGTACTACTGAGTAGTGTATTACTGAGTAGTGTACTACTGAGTACTGTACTACTGAGTACTGTACTGCTGAGTAGTGTATTACTAGTGTATTACTGAGTACTGTACTACTGAGTAGTGTATTACTGAGTACTGTATTACTGAGTACTGTATTACTGAGTACTGTACTACTGAGTAGTGTACTACTGAGTAGTGTACTACTGAGTACTGTACTACTGAGTAGTGTATTACTGGTGTATTACTGAGTAGTGTACTACTGAGTACTGTATTACTGGTGTATTACTGAGTACTGTACTACTGAGTAGTGTATTACTGGTGTATTACTGAGTAGTGTATTACTGAGTACTGTACTACTGAGTAGTCTATTACTGATGTATTACTGAGTAGTGTATTACTGAGTACTGTATTACTGGTGTATTACTGAGTACTGTACTACTGAGTACTGTATTACTGGTGTATTTCTGAGTACTGTACTACTGAGTACTGAGTAGTGTATTACTGAGTACTGTACTACGGAGTACTGTACTACTGAGTAGTGTATTACTGAGTACTGTACTACTGAGTAGTCTATTACTGGTGTATTACTGAGTAGTGTATTACTGAGTACTGTATTACTGGTGTATTTCTGAGTACTGTACTACTGAGTACTGTACTACTGAGTACTGTATTACTTGTGTATTACTGAGTACTGTACTACTGAGTACTGTACTACTGAGTAGTGTATTACTTGTGTATTACTGAGTACTGTACTACTGAGTACTGTATTAGTGAGGAAATTACCTGCCACTTTGTCCCGGATGAGTTTGGCCGATTCGACGTCGCCCACGCTGCTGAACAGGCTGCGCAGTTCGTCCTGACTCATGCTCTGTGGCAAATAGTTCACGATGAGGTTTGTCCTCGAGTCGTCGTCCTCCATCATCTGCTCACTGTAGCCGTTATCATACAGCTCCTGAGACACACACACACACACACACACACACACACACACACACACACACACACACACACACACACACACACACACACACACACACACACACACACACACACACACACACACACACACACACACACACACACACACACACTCAGTGTTTCCCCTACCATTGCCTTGCCTTTTCAGGTGGTTTTTTTTCTGTTTCGCGAACGGCAGGGCTCCGCTCGCTCCCGACACACAAACACGTGCGCACACACTCAGAGACAGAGCGGAGGAAAGTGTAAAAAAAGTAAAAAATCCAACAAATTAATTATAAACGTCGACGTCGAGCAACGTCGACCACAACGTTTGGACACACAGGCGAAAATATCCACGTTTTTTTAAACGTACACAGTCTGATTCAACCACCAGTGATGCTAATATTAGCTCTGCTACTCAGACCAGCCAGAGGGCTAGCAGCTCTTCTGCTAGTCCTGAACACAACTCTCCTGAAGAAACTGCACACCCTGAAAAGCAGCACAGGTCTGGTCACAGGGTGACAGGCTTTGACGAAACTTGGTTGTTGGAGAAGAAATACTCCTGGATCTACAAAACTGATCTGGGTAAATAAATAAATTGATAAATACCTAAATACACCAATTAATAAATCAGTAAAATACAGTGCATAGAGAATGAATGGGGAATTATTTCAGTTTTCTTTTTTGGTTTTAGGAATGTTCTGCCGGATATATAGGCAACACAAACAGGGGGTTGCGAGAGGAAGGCAGACCCGGATCTTTATAGAGTCACCCTGCCAGTCCTACAGAAAGGACAAACTTGATCAACATATGGCATCTGACCATCACCAAATAGCATGTCAGTGCAAGTCACTGACATGCTAAAAATTATATATTTTATTTAAAATATAATTTCATCAATAACATGTTGTGCTCCTTGATAATGATGATCTATTTAATTTCAGGCAAAACCGGCCTTGCGTCATTTGAGCCAACAGTTGTGCTGGAGCACGAGGCTGTGGTGGGCGCATTCAAGTGCTTATACTGGCTCATTAAGCATGACATAGCCCACCACACAAACTATCCAGCCTTGCTGCAACTGGCTAATCTTTTAGGTTGCACCCATTTCGACAAGCTTAATGTATGCTTTTCTTCTTATTAAATGTGTTAAAAAATATGTTTTGTATTTTTTTGTTAGTTTTAAGATCTAGTTATATTGACAATCAATTGTATGTTTTTATGGCATAGTAATAAATTAGTTTAAGAATCATATGCATTTAAATGTCCAGCATCTTTGAATGTAAAATGTTCCAACAATTCTTCAAATTTCCAAGACCACCAACTACAGATCTCATAGAATAATAGATGACATGTTGGAAATTCTTGCAACGGTAATTGAGCATTAAGGGACATTGCTCAGTCAAAAGCGATTGGCGTGGAAATAGATGAGACCACAGATGTCTCTGTGTGCAGACAACTGGACATCCATGTAAGGTAAGCGTAATCAAAGTGTAATAGTTCATCGACAAATACAATTTCAATACGTATACAAGTTTTTTGTATGTAATTAAACTGGATTTTGAATATTTTGTTTCTTGTTAAATTCATTAACAAATATATTCAATAGGAAAACAAAATAGGGTCACAAAACTGCTGTCAGACGAATGGCCATGGCTCCTCAGTGTCCATTGTGCTGCACATAGGCTGGCTCTAGCCTGTAAGGACGCATCAGAAGATGTGCATTACATGGCAACATTCAGAGACCACTTAGAGCATCTCCACCTGTACTTCCGGAATAGTGCAAACCGCTCTGTTTCTCTAAAGGCAGCTGCAGACGTTCTCGGTGTGTGTGAGCTGAAAGTGAAGGTAAATATTTAAAACCTCAAATAAATTGAGATTTGAATATTTATACCATATTAATTCCTTTATTTTTTTAAACAACTGTTTTATCTGTCATTATTAGCAAGTAAAGGATACACGATGGCTCTCTCAACATGAGGCTGTAAAAAACCTCATGAAAAACATCACTGCTGTACTGGGAGAATTGGCAGAGGAAGTAGAGGTCCGCAAATGTCCTACTGCTAAGGGACTCTACTCATTCCTTGCCACCTATCGTTTCATTGCCGCCCTCCACCTGCAAGCCGATGTGCTACCTCACCTGGCACGTCTCTCCAAGATCTTTCAAAAGAAGGACGTCATGTTCCTGGCAATCAAAGAGCAGGTTATTTAATAACCCAAATCAGCTGCAATATTTTAACTTCATGTTTATTTTACACAAACATAGGTTACCACAATTTATCTTGTCATCTGAGTCAATTCGGTTAATTTCCTAGGTCCCTGTCACACTGGCCTTAATAAAAGGCATCAAAGATTCTAGGGGTCATCAACCTGGCTCACACTTGGCCACACTGAACCAAAGTCTTGATAACCCTTTGGGACTGGGTGCATTCAGCATCTCTGCCGAACAGGAGAGAGGAAGAAGAGGCCAGGTATGATGATGTAGCTTTTGGCTGACTTCATTGATGTAACTTCAATTCAGACTAAATAGTATACTGACATCTTTTCCCCACCTGTTGATGAAGTGATGGATCCTTATTTGGATGGCCTGATTGCCCATCTTGAGAGGCGGTTCAGTGAGGTTGGAGTCTTAGCTGCTTTTGGAATACTGGGTCCACAAGCAGCTACACTCCCTTATGACACCACACACACACACACCTGAGGACACTGGTGGGGAAGTTTTGTTCCCATGTCGATTTCGACACAGTCCTTTGTGAATGGGCTTCTTTCAAGGAAAAAGTCGTCTCTGGTCCACTCAAGGTAACTTTAAAATGTAACATTTTCACATGACATTATCATGAACAATGCACTGTGTTAATCATATGAACGTTTTCAGAACAAGACTCAGTTGGACATATTGTCAGACCTGTCCTCAAAATATGAGGATGTGTCCTCCTGATGTTGTAAAGAGTGTGTCTGCAGGAGCGGGTTGTTGCAGCGATGTTGGCACTGAAGGACACTTGGTCGTCCAGCGTCACACCTAGATTCCTTGCAGTCTGAGTTGGGGAAACAACAGAGGTGCCGATGTTGATGGTGATGTTGAGGTCTGGGATGGGAGAGCCCTTCCCCAAAAGGAAAAGCAGTTCGGTCTTGTAGAGGTTGAGCTTCAAGTGACGTGCGGCCATCCACTGAGAGATATCAGCCAGACAAGCAGAGATCTGTCTCCACATGGTTTCAGACCGGGAGACAGACAAAATCAGTTGAGTGTTGTCTGCATAGCTGTGGTAGGAGAAGCCACAAGAGTAAATGACAGTGAAAAGAGGAGGGGACCCAGGACGGAGCCCTGAGGTACCACGGGGATGAGTTGACAAGGGTCCGACAGAGCCCCTCTCCATGTTACCCTGTAGGTCCTTCAGGTAGGATTCAGCAGGGAGAGAGCAGAGCCTGAGACTCCAGTTCTTGGAGGGTGTAGAGGAGGATCTGGTGGTTCACTGTGTGGAACGCAGCAGAAAGGTCCAGAAGGATGAACAGAGGAGGGGGGGGCCGCTCTAGCAGTGTGAAGTTCCTCAGTGAGAGCGAGGACAGTCTCAGCTGAGTGGAGCCTTGAAACCAGATTGGTGCGGATCAAGAAGGTTGTTCTGCTGAAGGTAAGACGAAAGTCGACTGAAGACGCTTGGGGGGGCTCACTGCTGCCTCTTTAAGACAGTTGGGAAGCAGCCAGTTGTTCAGAAAGTGTTGATGAGATGGTGAGAAAGTCCGATAGACTGGAGAAGGTGAGAGGGGACAGGGTCCAGAGGGCAGGTGGAGTGGGGGCAGAGGTAACGAGGGTTAGACCTTCATTTGGAGGGGGGGGTGGTCACTTAGTAAGTTGGAAAATGAAGAGCGTGTCGTCTATTTTTTTTAAGAAGTAGTTGATAAAGTGGCAAAAGGTAAGAAGGAGGTGGAGGACTGAGGGGGTCGAGGAGATAGAGAAGAGTTTCTATGGGTTGAAGAGCTTTTTGCTTCAGAAATAGAAGAAGAGAGAAGAGTTTGAAAGGTCAGGAGGTCGTCAGGGTTTTTTGATTTCAACCATATGATTTCAGCTGCTTGTAGGAAGGTTCTGTCAGCACCGAGTCCGGCACGGAGCCCCGCCAACGGAACCCCCCGTGTGAAATTCAAGGTGTTTTTTTTTCTTTCTCGAAATGTTTTTTAAAATATATTTTTTATTCACAACTCACTTTTCACATTGACAGGTGCTCTTTTATTAAATATACTAAACGCTAATGCTATTGATCTAATTTATGTGCACGTTTCAGTTTGTACTGTCTACTTTGCGCTTTCACATTCTCTCCTTCGCTCCGTTTTGCAAAGGGCGGGGTTCTGTCTATATTTTGTATATAATGTTAATTTTAGTATATATAGTTGACAATTAGCACCTCCGTACCACAGCAAATTCCTTGTAGGTGCAAACTTACTTGGCAATAAAAAAGATTCTGATTTTACAATAGTGAGGACGAATACAGATCAGCCAAACAGAGAACAGAACTCACCTTTCCAACGGCTCCTTTAGAGACGTGCTGACTGTCTCTGACATCACTCTGAGACGTCTGCACCTCACACACCTGAAAAGAACACACACACGTGTTACACATACAACACACACCTACAGGACACACACACGTGTTACACACACACACACACACACACTTATGTGTGATTGGTTATTGATGGACGTACCTTCAGGTATCGGATGTGTCCTCGTCTCAGTGCCATGGAGACAACTCAGGTGTTCACTGCGTCTAAGAGAAGGCTGGGAGGGTGAGACAGGTGAGGTGGGGGGAGACAGGACCAACATAAACTAAACATCTGTCCAACCAACAAGGCCATGTGACATTGTTGTGGTTAAACCGCCTGTACCATCTCACCGTATTTATTGCTTCAAATATTCACACTGAAAGTCACTTCTGTCAGAATATCAGGCTGTTTGTCTTTTTAACATTAAATAACATTGTTATTTGTACATCAGCACGCGTCTCAGGGTTATGGTGCACCGATAAAAACATTAATGTTTCATTACCAAGTATCCTAACACTAAGTGTTGTTTGTATATTATTTAAAACAGATACTACTAATCTACTGAAGAAACTGACAAAAGCAGTGTTTATTTAAGTGCAGCAGTTTTGTTACATTTATTAAATTGCTGTATTTTATCAGATGCAAAGAAAAGTAAAAACATTGCAGCATGTATACCGTTTATACTGTGTGCATCACATACAGTATAACATTATATAAACGGGTTAGCCATTATATGATGTGCAAATGATTGCTTTCTTTGTGGATATAATTAATTGTTTAGTTTGACAGGTGAGCTCTGACAAGTTCATTAATTTTAAAAATCAATAAAGTTTTGTCTAGCATTTTATAACACAAAGTACCTTAGCAGCTCAACATGTTCATGGAACCATGAGGAGTTAGTTTATAGTTAACTAACTTTATAAGAAGTTTTTATTGTTAGTGTAGGCCCACCTATACAATATACCGTGACGTTATATATACAGTGAGTGCGTGCGTGTTTTACAGTTAATCACAAATCATCGGTTTTCACCTGAATCAGCAAGGGATAAATGTATGATTCATTCAAATGTCTTTAAAGCAGATGGTTCTGCGGACATCAGAGTAGAAGCGGCTGACTCCGGTGGACGGTTGAGGGTTAGTTTCAGTTAAAACTGATGAGAAATGTGAGGCTACTGCGCTAACTGCTAACAGCCACCGTTAGCCACATGTTAGCACTGCGGCCGGTCAAACAAAGAGGCTTTGCGGCTAACGGCGCTGTTTGAGGCTAACAGCGGCAGCTATGTGCTAACGTTATATTTCTTACCTGTAAATGTGTCGGAAAGGTTACACACAGTCTGTTATACCGATTCACGGAGGTTGAGCTGATGCTACACTAACAAAGGGGCTGTAAGAACGATAGATTAGTTGCTACGCGTTAGCTGCTCTCCGCTCCACACAAAGGAAACAAACTCCCACTGAATCAAGTATCGCGATATCCTCTTCTTTTTCTTTTTCTTTATTGGTGGCTGGCACTCTAGCGTTTTAGGCGCATTACCGCCACCTACTATGCTGGAGTGTGTACCCGCGATTAAGACTAGGATAAAAAATATCAATAAAAAAGAATTCTCTTAATTAACCCAGAACATTAAAAAAACTCAAACAAGGCTTTATATTTTCCTTCCTCAATACTAAATGAATTCTTTAGATGCAAAACTTGCAGCCCACAATTAACTCCTTCAGTTATCCTCCGTGTGTTTCATATATCTGGTAGTGACAAATAACATGTTCACAGTCCTGATGGATGTTAACGTGTTAACATTAAGTGCGTTGTTTCAACACAACATAATTTCTGTCAAGTGTTGTATTTGTATTATGTTGTTTATCCTGTACACACGACATCTATTGCACGTCTGTCCGTTCTGGGAGAGGGATCCCTCCTCAGTTGCTCTCCCTGAGGTTTCTTCCATTTTTCCCCCTTTAATTGTGGGGTTTCTTTTAGGAAGTTTTTCCTTGTGCGATGCGAGGGTCTAAGGACAGAGGGTCTAAGGACAGAGGGTGTCGTAACCTGTACAGTCTGTAAAGCATACTGAGGCAAATGTATAATTTGTGATATTGGGCTATATAAATCGCACAAGGAAAAACTTCCTAAAAGAAACCCCATAATTAAAGGGGGAAAAATGGAAGAAACCTCAGGGAGAGCAACTGAGGATCCCTCCTCAATGACCTTCTATTGGCATCAGACAAAGGACTTGTCTCTGTTCTTGTCTTGTTAGACCTCAGTGCTGCTTTCCACACTGTTGATCAGGACATTCTACTACAGAGACTGGAACATTGTGTTGGCATAAAAGGAACCGCACTAAGCTGGTTCAAGTCCTATTTATCTGAGCGATCTCAATTTGTACATGTTAACAATAAATCCTCCATGACAGGCAAAGTCAGTCTTGGAGTTCCGCAGGGTTCTGTACTTGGACCGATTCTATTCACCTTATATATGCTTCCTTTGGGCAATATTATAAGGAACCACTATATAAACTTTCATTGTTATGCGGATGATACCCAATTATATCTTTCAATTAAACCAGATGAAACTAATCAATTGGCTAAACTTCAAGCCTTAAGGACATAAAAACTTGGATGTCTTGCAATGTTGATGTTAAACAGACAAAACTGAAGTTATTATACTTGGCCCTAAACGCCTCCAAAACACATTTTCTAATGACATAGAAGCTTTGGATGGTATTAATTTGGCCTCCAGCACCACTGTAAGGAATCTTGGTGTCATCTTTGATCAGGATCTGTCTTTTAACTCCCACATAAAACAAATCTCAAGGACTGCCTTCTTTCATCTACGTAACATTGCAAAAATAAGACACATCCTGTCTCAAAATGATGCAGAAAAACTAGTCCATGCATTTGTTACTTCAAGGCTGGATTACTGCAACTCATTGTTATCAGGTTGTTCCAAAAAGTCGCTTAAGACTCTTCAGTTGATCCAAAATGCAGCGGCACGTATATTGACAAGAACAAGAAAACAGGATCATATTACTCCTGTATAAGCTGCTCTGCACTGGCTCCCGGTAAAATACAGAATAGAATTCAAAATCCTTCTCCTGACTTACAAAGCAATTAATGGTCAGGCTCCAGCATATCTTAAAGATCTCATAGTACCTTATAAACCAACTAGAGCATTGTGCTCCCAGACTGCAGGGTTACTTGTAGTTCCTAGAGTCTCTAAGAGTACAATGGGAGCCAGAGCCTTCAGCTATCATGCTCCTCTCCAGTGGAACCAGCTTCCAGTTTGTGTTCGGGAGGCAGACACACTCTCCACATTTAAGAGTAGGCTAAAGACTTTCCTTTTTGATAAAGCTTATAGTTAGGGCTGGCTCAGGTTTCCCCTGGATCAGCCCCTAGTTATGCTGCTATAGGCTTAGACTGCCGGGGGACACCTCCCTGCTCTCTTCCTTCTCTTCCTCTCTCCTCCCCTCCCTCTCTTCTTCTCCCTCTCTATCTGCATGCATTTATGTAAATGTATGTTACTAGCTCATCATCCGGGGTATCATCCCCGGAGTTTCTGTATCTTATGTGGCAGGTTGCCACTGATAAAGTTTACGTCAGAATCAGGAATCGTGGTTGCGCCTGCGGCCCTGGTCCTGCTGGACACCGGGAATTGATTTGATTTGAACGTACACAGTATGTCTAACAGATTGATACGCATACATAACATATCCCATACTTGCACAAAACGTATTCAACTAATATATAACGTAATGGTTCTGCCACACAGGTCCGTATGGCGGAAACGAATGCCGGCGTATACGAAATACACGGCATTACGCTGGTGTGTGTCGATATACATTAGGGGTATGTTGGACATAAGTAGTATTCGCGAGGAACACGCCGTGTTACGCTGGGGAATGGTGTTGAACGCTGAAGCCATAAACATATTTTGAGCATGTTCAAAATATTCTGATGTACCCAACGTATGGGTCATAATTTCATACATAAGGAAAGTTACGTAAGACATACGTGATTACGTCAGAGGTACGACAGTCGTATATATATACATATACGTTGATATACGTGACGGTGAACCCAACAGCCGATTTATTGATAATGAGTGGATAACCCATTCGTGACGACGGAGTGACCTATTAAACATGTTTCTACAGTACAGCTAGCATTTCTGGATCGTATTGGGGTTGGAGTATAAATAGGGTCCCGGTGAGTAGCTCATCCTCACTTCTTCACAGCACGTCTTGCTGAATACATCAACCCAGAATCAGAGAGCATGGAGGATGCGGAAAGGATGCGTCAGGGGTACATCCTAGCCGTTCTCCAGCATCAGCATGATGTAAACAAATTGGCGCTTTTCCAGCTCCGCGCCAGTAGGAGAAGGAGGAGAAGAGGGCAACGGAGGAGGATCTGGATCAGAGCATGGATCGGTAGGCGACGGCAGTATGGCATATACGACCGTCTTCTGCTGGAGCTCCGGAACGAGGACCACGCCTCCTTCACCAACTTCATGTGGATGCCCCCCGAGATGTTCGACGAGCTGCTAGCCAGAGTGGGTCCCAGCAGCATACCTGGTACAGGGCGCCGATCGAGCCTGGCCTGAAGCTTGCCCTGACTCTCCGTCACCTTGCCTCTGGGAGCAGATATGCATCGATGAAGTTTGGCTGGAGGGTCCCTCACAACACCCAGTCACTCATCGTCCGAGAGGTGTGCCAGGCAATTATTGATGAATACCTGGAGGAGGTGATGAGCTGCCCCACCACTCCTGATGGATGGCGCGCCATTTCCAACGAGTTCCACACCAAGTGGAACTTCCCCCACACCTTAGGGGCACTTGATGGGAAGCACATTGCGTGCCGGTGTCCTCCGAACAGTGGGTCCATGTACTACAACTACAAAGGATTCTACTCCATTGTTCTGATGGGACTTGTAGATTCGGACTACAAGTTCATCTGGGCAGATGTCGGTGGTGGGTATTTGCAATATGAATCACACAATTTATGATTGCTGAATATGTGTTGTGAGCCTATAGTCCTATCTACTGCTTGAGGTAACACTTTTGTTATTCTGTATTTGCAGGTATGGGGTCAGCGTCAGACGCTCAGATCTACAACCACTGTGAGCTGAAGGAAGGCACCGAGAATGGTACAATAGGTTTCCCTGACCCGGATCCTATGCCCAACGGCACCCAGAATGTGCCCTACTTCTGGATCGCCCTATGCCACTACATGATGAAGCTGTACGGGCAGCGGGGTTTGACAAAGGAGTAAAGGATCTTTAACTACAGGCTTTCCCGTGCCAAGAGAGTAGTAGAGAATGCATTCGGCATCCTGTCAAACCGCTTCCAGGTCCTGCTGAGTACCATGCAGCATCACCCGTCCACTGTGAAGCTCATCGTCACCACATGCGTCATCCTGCACAACATGATGAGGATGCAGCACCCACGGCTCCAAAACCAGCAGCTTGACCGTGCAGAGAACACTAACCACAATTATGTCCCAGGTGCATGGAGACTAGGCCAGAACCTAGAGGACACACAGACAGTGTCTGGACCACCCAACACCGCCTCCATGGACGGAAAGACACAGAGGGAGCTCATCAAACACTGGGTGAACTCACCAGGCGGTGCAGTTCCGTGGCAATACAGGATGATCTAGGATATGAACATTTTGACATGTTGACCACACACGTTTGTATGACAGTATTATGTATGAATAAAATATGAATAAATCTATCTAACCCCGTGTTATTACGGTTATTATTATTGTTTGGACAATGTCATTATATGTCTATATATTAACAGGAAAGAGACACTTATGCAATTTGGATTAACTGTAAAGGACACCACATTGAAGTCTGAACTACAAGCTACGTTTAATGTATGTATATGTTATGACGAACATATCAATGTAGAAAAGATTGGAATAGGTATTGGTAATACATTGACAGTTTTAAATAGTGAAAAGAAAGGATTACAGCCATTCAACAACTTTTATTACAATGAACATATTATAATGGCACATATACAATAATGGAATCCCTGGCAACACCTGTACACAGTCACTCATCCTCCCTGTTGTTGGGTGGTGGTGTGTTCAGGTCACCTGAACACAGGTCCTTGGCACAGAAAGTTTGAAGACCACTGGTCTAATGACATGTTTATATGTTAATGATAAACGTCAACACAACAATATTATCTTACCGGTTCTGCCCATGAGTGCAGCCTGGTCTTCCCACAGATTGCTCTTCTTGTCCGCCCTCCTGTAGTCACTCCTCTTGCAGTCCCAGATGATGGGATTCTCCCTGAGGAACTCCAGCATCATCTCCTCATGGTCAACGGACAATGAGAAGTCCGACTTCTTGGCCCTCTTCCTCTTTGTCGCCTCCTGGGGCTGCACAGAGGAGTTGGAGGCGACAGAAGACTCACGGGAAGGAGACGGAGACTCTTTGCGGCCTCTGGAGGAGGATGTTAATGGTGATGATGCAGAGGACGGTGGAGATGGTGGCTTGGTCCTCTTGCCCCTCTTGCCCTTTCCTCTACCTGGGCCCCTGGGTGCTTTCTCGGCCACCTTTCCCATTTTCACGGTCCTCTTGGGTCGCATGTTGACTGCTTGGGTAATGTGGTTTCTGTGACGGGATTGGCACCATATTTATAGGCATGGGTCACGTGATCGTTCAAAGGCCGCAGACGAAACACTGAACACGCCAGAAATATGGCCCTTTCATATGTCTAAATATGTTGCAGATACGACAGAGACGTCAGACATAATTTATGCATGGCTAACAATTAGGTTGTCCACCCGGTATCAATAAGTTGGCTGTAGGGTTCACGTCACGTATATCGATTTACGTGACTTTGACATGCTTGACACATGTTTACGGCTTCAGCGTTCAACACAGTACCCCAGCGTAAAAACGCCATGTTCCTCACGAATATTACTTATGTCCAACATACCCATAATTTATATCGACGCACACCAGCGTATAGCCGATATTTCGTATGCGCCGGCATACGTTTCCGCCATACGGATATGTGTGACAGGGCCTTTAGTGATTCCACCTGTGTCTCGTTACCCCGCCCACTTCCTGTTGTATATAGTCAATAGCTGTGTCTCAATTCAGGGGCTGCAGCCTTCGGAGGACGCAGCCTTCGTGGTCTTTGGAGGCCGAGTCCTTCGTAGACCATGAAGGCTGAACCGAGCAGTCTACGAAATGAGACGGTCTGGTCTACAGAGGATTTCCTGATACGTCACCAGCTGTTCACGCCCCTACCTTTTGCCACTCCTGTCGCCTAGCAATGCTCAGAAGTTTTCAAACGCAGTTGATGGCTTACTTTAGCATTTTTTCCCAGAGAATGGAGCTAGAGATAATACTTCAATTATTTAATTTTCAATCTTGATTAAAGATATGCTTTATCACCGGCACATAATGTATTTTAGACGGTGGAGGGGCATCTCATACACACTCTGGAGACCACTCCAGATGATGCCCCCCATCAGGAGACACTTTATCTGTATATACTGTAAATGTTGTTATATTCTGTTTATAATAATCATTCAATAATTTTTCGATCATTCATTGTTAGGTAATTTTCTAAATTAAATAATACCTGTTCTAAATTAATAAATCATATGTACTTAAATATTTTTAAATCAATTAATCAATCATTTGCTAAGTTTTCATTAATTTTCATTTATAGTTCATGTAAATTAAATACAGAATATATTCATCATTACATATATATATTATTTATTTCAATTAATTTACATTTCATTTGTCAACAAGTTTCTCCAGCAGAGAGATGGATGGATGGGAGGCACCACGTAGCTTCTTCGGGCTGTGCCCGATCGGGCTCCGTGGCAAACTCGGCCACCAGGCGCTCGCTGTCTGGCCCTCCCTTTGGGCCTGGCTCCAGACGGGGGCCCCGGGCTTCCTCCGGGCAGGGTCTCTCCTTTCCTTTCCCTCTGTATCATGAGGTCGTTTTTGAACCATTCTTAGTCTGGCCCCTCGCCTAGGACCAATTTGCCTTGGGAGACCATACCAGGAGCACTAGGCTCCAGACAACACAGTTCTCAGGTTCATAGGGACACACAAACCTCTCCACCACGATAAGGTGATGGTTCCCAGGGAGGGAGTTGAAACCCAATACTTACATTTAAAAGTATATCCATTTGCCGCTACTGCTGGGTCGAGGGTCGCCATTTTTCATCAGAAAATAACTTCTCTGGGCACGCAATGAATCTTGGGATACGTGCGGCCGTGAAGGATCCATCAGCTGTGTCCTCCAAATCCGGGAAAAAGGTTAAGGTTAGGGTAACCGTCTATACCAGAGTCACGTCTACAACAGAGTCATGTCTATACCAGAGTCACGTCTATAACAGAGTCACGTCTATAACAGAGTCACATCTATAACAGAGTCACATCTATACCAGAGTCACGTCTATACCAGAGTCACGTCTATACCAGAGTCACGTATATACCAGAGTCACGTCTATAACAGAGTCACGTCTATACCAGAGTCACGTCTATACCAGAGTCACGTCTATAACAGAGTCACATCTATACCAGAGTCACATCTATACCAGAGCCACATCTATACCAGTCCTCAAACAGTCCTCAGCCCTTCTCTGAAGGCATGTAATCTTCATGCCTCCTTCAAGATTTGCCTTTATTTATTCCATGGTGACCTCAACTGTTAAACCATAAATCCCTCCTTATTTCACCTGCTCTCCTTCTCCACATGGCTGGCACTTTCACTGTATGCGTTCCTACATCCTTCAACTTATAAACTCTTTCTCTCTGAACTACATTTACATATGATAATCAAATTCCCATTTCTCAAAACCTTTAACCTACTCTCACTTGTAAACTTTTAACCATAAGTTTACTGTGTTTCGCTAGCCAGCAAAACAAAAACAGTGAAACAACCCGCGCAACAACCGTCCGACCTGCATCCGGTTTCTCCATTGTAATATCACAGCATTTTCTTCTTGTGTCAGTACAGGTGGGGAAACACAGACTTATAATAATAATAACAATAATAACAATATCAGTAATAATAATAATAATAATAATAATAATAATAATACATTTATATAGCACTTTTCTAGACACTCAAAGATGCTTGAGAACATAAATGTGTTGCGCTCCAACATTTATTTGAATCCTTTGTCTAGATTAGCATTGCATTGAATAAATGTCATATTTTATAGTTGATATTATTGTTATTATTGTTGGCGGCACCTGGAAGCTTTTTGACATCCTCCCGGATCTATCTTTTTAATATATTTATTTTGTATATATTTTATTTTGTGGTTTATGTGTTTTCTTCTGAAGGACAAACCTTATTTGTTATATATTTTATTGTGTTTTTAATCATTGTTGTCTTCTGCGGTCATACAAACACCCGGGGAGTATGTGTGACGTCACAGCGTCACCTCCGCTGCGGAAGCTGTTGCATGTAAACAAAGCGGAGCGAGCAGCAGCTGTCTGATGGAGACAAACTGAGTTAAATCAGAAAAAACGGAAATGAAGTTTAGTTTGTTTGATCCGGAGCTGACCGTTTGTGTGATGGAGGTCCGCTCCGACTGAACCGGAACCAGCAACATGTCCATGGAAGACCCGTTCTTCGTCGTCAAAGGGTCAGAACCAAGCTAATGCTAATGCTGACAGTAGGATAGCGTCTTGTGTTAGCCTGCAGAAACCTGATAGCTGACCGATAATCGATACATTCACCAGAGGGCCAAGAACCAGCTTAACTTTGAGCTTTAACAGCAGGCTAACCGCTATGCTAATGTTAGCTCTCAGTGTGTTGTGAGTGAGTTAGTCCGTTAGCATGCTGCTATGATGTTAGCACAGAGTTACAGTCAGTATTCATTATCAATAGATATCAGTTTAATTGTAGAGATGGAACAGGTCTTTAGATCCTATACCTCAGTAAAAGTAGAAAAACTGCAGTTTGAAATTATTATTATTTTAACACGAGCGAATCCATGTGAGAGCATTTAAATGTACTTTATCAGCGCGGAGAAACTTTTAGATGTTGTATAGTACTGGGTAGATTATTAGTACTGCATCATATCATATAAGCTATGAAATGTTTTTGAATGTAAAAAGTAACCAGTAGTTAATTTCAGATAAATGTAGCGCAGTTCAATATTTCCCTCTGAGATGAAGTGGAGTATTATAGTAAGTCAGTATAGTAATGGAAATACTCATGTAAAGTACCTAAAAAATAACGGTATTTACTTACATTGCACTACTGGTTAATTATCAATACATCACATGTTGAGTTCAGTAAAATAAAATGTCAGATATCTATTTTTGAGACCAACAGAGGCCAGTTTGAAGACAGAGAATTCCCCCTATGCTGTCCTGGGCCTTATTCACTTCTGGTTTAGCACTAGCAGCATGTAAACAATGAATATTGTTTGGGAACATTCACAGCTGCACTGCAGGATTGGATGGTTTTACAGCATCAGCTGCTGGCAGGACAACTTATAAAAAGGTCCTGAAATCACATATAAGGACATTTTTTATAACTTTGTAGATTCTCTGGATGTAGATGGCGCCGCTATAAGGAACTACTAAAGTACAGAAATCAAATCGACACAGAGGCCAGTTGGACTCCAAATTAAAGCACATGTAGACATATTTTTTGTAATTACTCTCACTGCCAGAAGGCGGACAAAGGTCCAAACAGAGAGGTGATATTCATAAATATTAGTTAATCTAGTCCAAACGAGTCCAAAATATATTAACCTGTCTGTGTGCTACTTAGATAGCTATCGCCAAATTGGTGGTTCTTGATTTAAATTATTATTATTATTATTATTTAATACCCCATGGTTAAACCTGCAGTGCGGACCTGTGTCTGCCCTTCTGGCAGTGAGAAAAATTATAATATTATAATATATATATATAATAATAAAAAGACTGTCGACATGTGGCCCTCACACAGCCAGCAGCTCCTCATAGCCTCATAAACGTAAGGAAAAACTAAAAAAATGCTTTTGCAAAGCTTAAAAATGGTTTCTTTGACAATTGATAATTAATAATAATAATTAACCTGTTGACGCGAAGCAAAGTAAACGCACTTCCGCTCTAAAACGGAAGTAAGATCACAAAGGTATTCAATGTGGAAGCGCCTGCATTCAGGCGAAGACTAATGTGAATAGAGTGGTATGAGTCCTAAAACCTGAGTCAGCGTTATTAGCGTTGATGTCAGGACAGCAGACCGTCTTCGCACCTTCTGCAGACTGAAAACTCACTGGTTTCGACTGCACCTCGGCGAATGAAAAAAAACTGTTCTTTGTATGTTGCACTTACATTGGTTTGGCTTATTTGTAGCTAATAGTTGAATTCATATTCTATTGTTTCTGTATATTGCACTTTTGTTTGGCTTATTTGAAGCTATTGTTCTGCACTTAAAGGATTTCACCTATTTGAAGCTAATGTACTTACAAGATTATTGCTGTTCGGAGTTGTATCCCCATGATTGTTTGCATTTATTGTCGCTTTGGATAAAAGCGTCAGCTAAATGAACTGTAATGTTATGAGTCCTAAACCCTGACCATTATGAGAATCATAAATCATAAATGTGGTGTTAAAATGTGAAGATTATATAAATGCTATTATTTTCTGCAATAATCGAAAAACCAATGAATCAGTTTTTAGTGAAGGGAACCAGGGAGATGCTACCTTCAGGGTCGGACGACAAAAATACTTCCCTGCACCACTCTATAGCCCAGGGGTCGGGAACCTATGGCTCGCAAGCCATATATGGCTCTTTCGATGACGCGATATGGCTCGCAGACAATTTTGAGCTGACATTTTTTAACATGATTAACAAGTAATAAATAATTATATTGTGTCATTTAAAGTAAAACATTTAGCAGCAGATTTTGTTTTAGTTCTCCCCTCTCCTTTCCTCCGCTCCGTCTCTGACTGTAACTGTGTGTGCATGTGTGTGTGTGTGTGTGTGTGTGTGTGTGTGTGTGTGTGTGGGGGGGGGGGGGGCGGAGCCCTGCCCTTTGCGAAACAGCTGAGGAGAAACTGTGCAAAGCAAGCAGTAGACCAGGGTGTCAAACTCAATTACAGAGAGGGACAACATTTAAGGCATCGTTTCGGGGGTGAAGCTTGGAAACTGCAGCGCCCACAGAGTCACACTTTGTCTTGAGTGTGTCGTTACACTGGAGGTCAATCAGCTCCATTTGGATGTTCACATGTGCTGTTTCCACGTCAACTGCAAACATATTGCTGTTCATGCACAGTCGGGAACACAGCGGTGGAGATGGTTTGTCAGTGTTTGGAAACACGTAGTGACCAAAGTTTCCTGCTGCATCCGAGTCTCCCTCAGGCAGCTCGGCTTGGAACGCTGTCACTGCATCACACGGCCCTGAAGCTGCAGGTTTAACAGTGAGATGCTTCGTTATGTCGCACAAACAGGCCAGCTCACACCGTCCCAGAGATCTGTGGTGTGTTTCCCTTTGCTTCCAAAAACGGCCAGATTTCCTCACGTACCTCGAAAAATGTATTCAGCACTTTCCCTCGACTGAGCCATCGCACCGCCATGTTCAGAATGTATTTCCTCAGGAACAGACTTACATTGACTCTTATAAAGTTTCCTGTCTGTGTTACGGTGCTTGTTACATGTTCCATCTCCAGAACGTTACAACACAGCGCTTCCTGGTGTATGATGCAGTGATGCACCGTCAGCTCACCTGCACAGTTCTCCCGCTGCATCTTCTCCCGCATCCTGCACTAATCCGCTCTTTTCATCACATCGCAGGTTCCGTCTGTCGTCAGTCCCGTCAGTTTGTCCCGGGGCAGTTTCATTTCATTCACACATTTAGATATTTCCTCAAATATGTATTTTCCCGTGGTTGTGCAATGCTTTGATTTAATTACCAAAACTGGCGGGCCAGTTATGATAGAGAAATTATATTTTCTCGCGGGCCGGATATAATTGTGCCTTGAGTTTGACACCTGCGCAGACACAGAAACGTGCACATAAATTAGATAAATAACATAAGCGTTTAGTTTATTTAATAAAAGAGCACCTGTTCAATGTGAAAAGTGAGTTGTGAATATTAAATGAATAAAAATCAGAGGGGGGCGTGGGGTTCTGTTGGGGGGGGCACAGACAATGGTAGGGGAAACACTGATACCGCTTTTAGTACTCGGAGACGTGATATACTTAAAACTCAATTTTATTAAATATATGGCTCTCAAGGAAATACATTTAAAAATATTTGGCTTTTATGGCTCTCCCAGCCAAAAAGGTTCCCGACCCCTGCTATAGCCTAACCCTTTGCATTAAGTGTCATAATTTACTGAATGACACTTAATGACAACAGTCATAAACATTCATAAACACTCCTTAATATTCATGTCTTATTCACACCCCATTTAATAAAGTGTTACCTTATAATCTATATTGTTTATTATAGTATTATAGTGTTTTTGAACGCAGCACAGAGTCTCCATCACAGATGAGTTATGATGTTTGTTACAGTGAGGTACAGAAGGCAGTAAACGCAGCACAGAGCCTCCATCATAGATGGAGCGAACTGTTGCAGGAGGGGGGCGGAGCCTCCAAGGAGGAAATGGACTGGACGACCAATGAGCTGAGGAACAGTCTGCGCTCCATTGAGTGGGACCTGGAGGACCTCGACGAGACCATCAATATCCTTCAAATAGTGACATGTTCTTAGTGAGTTCAGAGATTTGAAGTGTGAATCTTTTAAAGATAAAGGTCTTTCTTAACTGTCAGTGAACGCATTGTTGAGTCCAACCCAAAGAAGTTCAACCTAGACGCGGCCGAGCTTTCGAAGAGGAAAGCCTTCATCACCAGCACCAGACAGACTGTCAAGGTACGCTTCACTTACATCAGGTAAAACTCACCTCTGTGCTCAGGTGAGGAGTCACCACAGATTTGTTCCATAAAACAAACTGATGTCCACATCATAGGGAGTGTCTTCCGTCGACATATAGCGACTCTTTAGGAGTTGTGATTGGTTTGTCACGAAAACCGATGCTTCTGAACACGGTACTCATTTTTCTGCAGTAGATACTGGTGATGCAATTTTTCTGGACCTGACGGGACCAGCATATGCACCTTCAAGTGTTTAATTCTGTTGTTAAATGCCAAAGGAAGAAGAAGAACGCCGACCAGCACTGAAGAACTATAACATGTCAAGGAGAGCAACAAGTGTAGCTGCAGCCACAACTCTGCCTCGGCTCTTAGAAAAGAAAAACAGTAAAGTTGTGTAGCAAAATTCTTTGCGTTGAGGCGGATGATCAGGAATTAATAATGAATTCATAAAAAACAGTATGCAAATATTGCCATCAAAGTTTTCAGACATCCAGATTTATTCAAAGAATTCAGGGTGAGTGAGTTACGTTACAACAAGTGTTTATTGTTTAGTTTTTTTACCGTGGTATCCAATTGGGTATCAAGAATCGTGGTATTTTACTGATATTGGTATCGACTACAAAATCTCTGGTATTGTGACATTCTAGTCGTGGTTAGTATTCAAGCTGCTTTTGGCCGATTTGATTCTAAAATCTCATATTGACTGAGGTGAATCTGAAGAATTGATGAGCTGCTGACAGTCTTTGTTTCTCTTTAAGGAAATGAAAGAACAGATGTCAAGTCCAACTGCTCCTTCAGTGGACAGAAAGAACAAACAGGTAACTGAATACACCTGAAGTGCACAACACTGCGTACACTCACCTGGTAACCTACCAAACCTCCGGTGTGTTATTGTATGAAAACTGTTTTCTAATTAAAACAAGTAAAAAAGGTACTGCTGAGATTACATTACCAAAACCCTGAAGGGTACCTTAGGGTAGGGTGGGTAGGTACCTGGAGGTTATTCAAGGGTAGGGTAGGATATGTTAGGTGCTTGGAGGTTATTTAAGGGTAGGTCCTTGGAGGTAATTTATGGGTAGGGTATGTCCCTGGAATGGACAGACTAGTTTGTCAATATGTGTCTTGGTAGGCTTTCTTTTGGTCGGCCCATAGGAGGCCTTCTCAACCTCAAAATATAGATCCGATGAGATTATGTATGTCTCTTTGCATTTTTCCACCATTTGAGGTCACTGGGCTTTTGTCTCTAGACCCTTGGGAACCTCCTCAAAAAGGCCAAAAGACTTAAACATTTTTAGAATATGAAGGTATTGCAATTGGACAAAGGAAGGTCAATGGAGCTAAAACTCTGTAGAGCAGTTCAGGATGAATAACTGACACTCTGACATATTTGTCAATCCAAATAATTGTTCTGATCTATATTAATGTGTGGTGTCGGGTGTCACTGCTCAAAAATCTACTTTCCTGATCTTAATTTTTACAGCAATGATTCATCTGTGGGAAAGGATGTTAAAGTTAAAATGTCATCCTCCTTACTCATGGCCCTTTGTAGATGTAGCCTCTGTCCACTTGCAATAACCTCTGCCCATTCAGTAAGATGAATGTCTATTCACACATACCCTACTAGTGTCTAGTTGAAGGTGGTCCAAAAGCAGCACCTGGGCCCCCATGTTAAGATGTTAAGATGTTAAGGTATGAGAAGCAGACAAAATATAAATTAGGGTTACGTTGAGAGTATTGTAGGTTTCTGGAGGTTAGGATGAGGGAAAGGAAGCTTCCTGGGTGGATGTCGAGCTGCTGAGGACTTAAAATGTCTGACAGTTTGTGTTCTTGTGATGTCCAGGCTCTGCTCAGTGAGCGTGGTGCTCAGGGTCCGATCTGGCAGCCTGGTCCTGATAAATACAGCAGACTGGACCGCCAACTGCAGAGTGCCAACTCTCAATTTATAGAGGAGCAGCAGGTCCAGCAGCAGGTACAGTAACACCAGTACAATAAAACAGCCAATAACAGAGTTCTGAAATATGATGCAATATCAGTGTGGTGATATAAGGATGTTCTGGATACTGTGATAAAAAGAATGTAACTGGTGGATTTAAACAACGTATATAATGTGTGTTTCTATCAGCTGATGGCAGAGCAGCAGGATGAACAGCTGGAGCTTGTATCGGGAACTATTGGAGTCCTGAAGAACATGTCAGAGAGGATTGGCATGGAACTGGATGAACAGGCCGTGTAAGAGCTTTCAGATACGTTGTCATTGACAGACTTCTCCTCTACGTTTTAAGTTAATTTCCAAAAAATTATTTAGGTCTTGGACTAATCAGTCAGCTATCTTTAGTCAGTTTCTTTAGGCAACAGTTAGCATGGTCAAGAAAGACGGGTATCACAGGAGTTAGGGGACATCAACAGAAAGTGAGGGACAAGAACGGGAGGGGCAGGAGAACAACAGGAGGTGAGGGACAATAACAGGAGGGGTAGGACAACAACAGGAGTTGAGGGACAAAAACAGGAGGTGAGGGACAACAACAGGAGGGGTGGGACAACAGGAGGTGAGGGACAACAGGAGGTGAGGGACAACAACAGGAGGGGTGGGACAACAACAGGAGTTGAGGGACAAAAACAGGAGGTGAGGGACAACAACAGGAGGGGTGGGACAACAGGAGGTGAGAGACAACAACAGGAGGGGTGGGACAACAGGAGGGTGGGACAACAACAGTAGGGTGGGGCAACAATAGGAGGTGAGGGACAACAACAGGAGGTGAGGGACAACAGGAGGTGAGGGACAACAACAGGAGGGGTGGGATAACAACAGGAGGGTGGGACAACAACAGTAGGGTGGGGCAACAACAGGAGGTGAGGGACAACAACAGAAGGTGAGGGACAACAACAGAAGGTGAGGGACAACAACAGGAGGGGCAGCATTCAAATATTTATCAAATCAAGTCAAATTTATTTATATAGCCCAATATCACAAATTACACATTTGTCTCAGTGTGCTTTACAGACAGCATACGACACCCTCTGTCCTTAGACCCTCTGTCCTCAGACCCTCTGTCCTCAGACCCTCTGTCCTTAGACCCTCTGTCCTCAGACCCTCTCTGTCCTCAGACCCTCTGTCCTCAGACCCTCTGTCCTTAGACCCTCTGTCCTCAGACCCTCTGTCCTTAGACCCTCTGTCTTTAGACCCTCTGTCCTCAGACCCTCGCACCGCACAAAGAAAAACATCCTAAAAGAAACCCCATAATTAAAGGGGCAAAAATGGAAGAAACCTCAGGGAGAGACTGAGGAGGGATCCCTCTCCCAGGACGGACAGACGTGCAATCGATAAACATCATAGTACAAATACAACATTTGACAGAAATTATGTTGTGATCAAAAAAGAAAAAGAAAGGATGAATCCAGGATAATGTCAAAAAGGCTTCCCGGTGTCCTGCAGGACCAGGGCAGCAGGCACAGCCACGATTCATGATCCTGACGTAAACTTTAACAGTGGCAACCTGGCACATGAGACACAGACACTCCGGGGATGATGCCCCAGATGATGAGTTTTAGAATTGTAATGTGAACTCCTGGCCAGACTTGTTGAGTCTCTTTGTTTTTCCTGCAGAATGTTGGATGACTTCACTCATGAGGTGGACAACACTCAGTCTAAATTGGACAACGTCATGAAGAAACTGGCCAAAGTGTCTCACATGACCAGCGGTAAACTGCCTCAGTGTTTCTACTGCATTAGTGACAGAAATAAAACAATAGAATAATAACAGAGTTAGTAAATTGTACATTTTTGGGTTATTGATCGTAGTATTTACAGTTAGTTTGCCAATAGAGAGTTATTATCATTCGTTGTTTCTGCAGATTGTCAGCAGTTATAGAAAACATTTATTACTGTGTAATTGCACATCATCGTCAGTGGTTTTAACGATTAATAGTTAGGTGGTAGTTGTATTTAATTATTTATTAAATCTGTATTTCCCCAGATCGTCGTCAGTGGTGTGCTATCGGTGTGTTGCTTGCAATCCTCTTCACCGTCATCCTCCTCTTCTTCATCCTCTGATTGATGGCGTCTCCTGTCAGCACAGAACTCATCTTAAATCTGTCTACTGGACTCTACCGGACTCTGCTGAACTATACTGGATTCTACTGGACTCTAATAGACTCTACTGGACTCTCCTGGACGCTGCCGGACATTACTGGACTCTACCGGACTCTGCTGAACTATACTGGCTTCTACTGAACACTACTGGACTCTACTAGACTCTACTGGACTCTCCTGGACGCTGCCGGACATTACTGGACTCTACCGAACTCTGCTGAACTATACTGGCTTCTACTGAACACTACTGGACTCTACTGGACTCTCCTGGACGCTGCTGGACATTACTGGACTCTAATGGGTGTTCTCGTCCTCCTGAATTGGACTGAAAAGGCACTTTGAGTGTTTGTTAAAATTCATCACAGAGCTCAAAGGTCAAACCAGGCGGAACATGTTTGATGTGTTTTAATGATTTGTGTTTGTTTTATTTGAAGGGCTGAAAAAAATATTTCCACTCCAGTTGAACTCTTCTTTAAAACCAATTTAACTCCAGTTCAACTTTACTTAAATACCAGTTTACCTGTACTTTAATACCAGTTTAACTCCAGTATATCTATATACCTTCAGTGTTACTCCTTTTAAGTGTTTAACTCCACTTGAATCTTAAATTAAACTCCAGTTAAATATAAAGTTCAGTGCAATATCAACTCCATGTAAACCCAGTTAAACTCTAAATTTGAAGTCTGCTTTTAACTCCATGTTTATATCAATGTATCCCTGGTTTGATTCAGGTTTAATCCTGTTTTGACTCCAGTTTAATCTTGGTGTAATTGGGGTTTAATGCTGATTTAATACAGTTTTAGTCCAGGTTTATTTTAGGTTTAATCCTGGTTTTACTCCAGTTAACTTTGGTTGTTTAGTCTAAGGTTGGAGTTGGTTTATGGTTTGTGGAAAATAATGAAATAACACTAAAACTTCCTGTTTTTGTTTACAGTTTGCGTGTTTTTGTTTTACTGACTGAATCTTTTTCTGATGTTTAATGTTTTGTTTCCTGAAACGGTTTATTTTACTTTATTTTATTGTTTCCTGAACTGATTGATCGTTCTGCATTTTATAGATCTGTGGATTGTTAAACCACTTACTTCCTGCTGCTGCTTCACAATAAAAGCTTTTCTCCAATGAACCTCTGGAAGGCTTTTAATGTAAAGCTGCTGCAGGAAGTGAGATATAATAATCATGTGACCGGTTTTAGACGGAGCAGCCAATCACGTCGTCCCACACCATCAGATTCACGGTACGCGTGGCGGTGATGAAACGTGTTTCCTGTTACTGTTAACAAAATAAAACAAGTGTTCAGAACTCTGACTGATGAAAATAAAAGTCATTAAATACAAAATGTATAAACAGACTGATTTTAATCTATTTTAACTCTTTATAAATCCTTCCAGATGTTTTCCAAAGAATGTTTTGTTGTTTATTAATTATTATAATTACCTTTTTCAGAAGATTTACAAGTCAAGTAGAAGCATTTTTAGGTTAAACTGAAACTACAGAAATATTCAATGTTTTTAATTTAGAAATAAATCCATCCATGTTCCCTTTCAGAACTTTACTTGTTTATGTTTAAAAGAATAATTATATCATAACAATTATGATAATAATGTATAATAATAATAATAATAATAATGATAATAAAGAACGAGATCACGGGTACAAGCGGCCAAAATGGGTTTTCTCAGACGGGTGGCTGGTCCCTTAGAGATAGGGTGAGAAGCTCAGCCATCAGGAGAGACTCGGAGTAGAGCCGCTGCTCCTTTACGTTGAAAGGAGCCAGTTGAGGTGGTTCGGGCATCTAGTAAGGAGCCACCTGGGCGCCTCCCTAGGGAGGTGTTCCAGACACGTCCAGCTGGGAGGAGACCCCGGGGAAGACCCAGGACTCGGTGGAGAGATTATATCTCCTCACTGGCCTGGGAACGCCTCAGGATCCCCCAGTCGGAGCTGGAGGATGTGGCCCGGAGAAGGGAAGATTGGGGTTCCTTACTGGAGCTGCTGCCCCCGCGACCCGATCCCGGATAAGCGGTAGACGACAAAACAAAATGAATAATGATGATAATAATAATAATAATAATAATAATAATGGATAATTATAATATCAATGATAATGTATTATGATAATACTACTACTAATAATACTATTACTGATAATGTATAATGATAATAATAGTAATAATAATGATAATAATAGTAATGATAATAATAATAATGTATAATAATATTAAGGATAATGTATAATAGCCATAATAATAATAATGTATAATAATAATAATGATGTTTAATGATAATAATAATGATAACGTATAATAGCAATAATAGTAATATAAATAATAAATGAATTAAGTAAACTGTTATTGATCGGTTTAGTTATATATAGTTAGTTGTTATTTTATTTTTGTGGATAACAGCAGCTGAGTTTGAAATGAAGAAATATTTATATATAATTATTATACCAGCAGTATATACATATAATACAAATTATTTTTGTAAGCAGATTTAAGTTGTCTTTGAATTAGTGTGTTATTAATATATTTAAAGTTAGCCTCGGAAGGATTTAACTTTAATAATAATAATAATAATAATAATAATAATAAATTGTATTTATAAAGCGCCTTTCAAAGCTAAAAGCAATCTCAGGGCGCTTTAATTTGTCAGAAAATATAAACAAACAAAAAATACATGAACATTACAGAAATACTGCAGAGGGTTAAAACTGTAAATGTTTATATGAGATGGCTTAGTACAAAATGTTACTGTGTTAAATTACATCCGTTTATACCATTTTATATTGACAGCGGGTCTGTAGAGAAACTAAAATCATTTTAAATTAGTCCGAATGCCTTAATAATTGTTGTCGGTAATACATATGTTATCATTTAGTAAGTGTCCGTCAGCTGCTATAATCAGTGTGTAGTGTTTGATAAAGTAAAAGTCATTAAACACATTAAAGCAGAGTGTGATAAAATCTTTCTATGATCTCAGCTTCACTTTTTACTATTTTCATCAGATTGAAACATTTTCTCATGTTTGGGACAAATACGTGCTGTTTCCATGGTTTCCTGCACAAACAATACAAATGCAGCAAAATGTTGGAGACAAACATTCTCACTCTATGGAGTGCATTTAGTTACAGAAAATAATTACATTTTTCAGTGGCGTTATGTGAACAAACATTTAAAGGGTTAAAATTGTGCATTGTCATTAGACCGACTTTTTTAAAGTGAGGCACAAAGATTAAAGTCGGCTGATGTGTCCTCCATGAGAACTGACCCAGCACAATCTTATTTAAATAAACAAAGTCCTGAAATTTGAAGAACATTTTAGAAAAGATTTAAAGGACTTCATGATAATCTGTAATACATATCAGATTAACAGCTGATTTATATTTCTGAATTGATCTACCTGCAGAACTGAAAGGTGTAACCTTCTTCTTCTGTGGTTGTCAGCTGTCTTTATTCACCAGGCTCTCTCTGTCTTTGCTTATATGTCTCTCGCATAGAGAGAAACTCTTCTTCTGTGGTTATCAGCTGTCTTTATCCACAAGTGTTTCTTCTTCTGTGGTAGTCAGCTGTCTTTATTCACCAGGGTTTCTTCTTCTCTGGTTATCTACTCTCTTTATGTAAAACATATATTTTGCAGCAGTACATTACTTAGCTTCAGTGCTCCTGTTTGTTTCTCCTATCGGGGACATTCTCACAGTCGTCTACTGTAGGTAATACACTGATTATGTATAAGTACTTCATACAGCTCCACTTGCAATATTCCAAATATACCGCTAAATTTAGTTTGGACCAGATGATCAGGTGGTGGTTTGTTTATGAAGTTACGCTCAGTCAGTAGTTGCGGTCACCGTGGAGGCGACCGGCGGTATTTGAGCACCCGGACAGTGGTGGACGTGTTCTGAGTCAGCAGTTGGGTCACCTGGTCCAAACTGAGACAGGCCACCTTCTCCCCGTTCACTTCCAGGATCTCATCACCAACCGCTAGCAGGCCGGCGTACAACTTCTCCGTGCTGATGTCCACCATGTCCTCCACATACACACCTGCAGTAGACATGTTATTATGCTGTTAATATACCGCTAACACAGTACTACGACACAGTACTGATACTGTTAATATACCGCTAACACAGTACTACGACACAGTATTAACACTGTTAATATACCGCTAACACAGTACTACGACACAGTATTAACACTGTTGATATACCGCTAACACAGTACTACGACACAGTATTAATACTGTTGATATACCGCTAACACAGTACTACGACACAGTATTAATACTGTTGATATACCGCTAACACAGTACTACGACACAGTATTAATACTGTTGATATACCGCTAACACAGTACTACGACACAGTATTAATACTGTTGATATACCGCTAACACAGTACTACGACACAGTATTAATACTGTTGATATACCGCTAACACAGTACTACGACACAGTATTAATACTGTTGATATACCGCTAACACAGTACTACGACACAGTATTAATACTGTTGATATACCGCTAACACAGTACTACGACACAGTATTAATACTGTTGATATACCGCTAACACAGTACTACGACACAGTATTAATACTGTTGATATACCGCTAACACAGTACTACGACACAGTATTAATACTGTTGATATACCGCTAACACAGTACTACGACACAGTATTAATACTGTTGATATACCGCTAACACAGTACTACGACACAGTACTAATACTGTTGATATACCGCTAACACAGTACTACGACACAGTACTAATACTGTTGATATACCGCTAACACAGTACTACGACACAGTACTAATACTGTTGATATACCGCTAACACAGTACTACGACACAGTACTAATACTGTTGATATACCGCTAACACAGTACTACGACACAGTATTAATACTGTTAATATACCGCTAACACAGTACTACGACACAGTATTAATACTGTTAATATACCGCTAACACAATACTACGACACAGTGTCAGGAATCTGGATGTGACAATGGACAACCAACTGTCTATCAGTGCCAACATCGCTGCAACAACCTCCTCCTGCAGACACACTCTGTAAAACGTCCCCTCCTGCAGACACACAGAAGGCGACGCAGGTTCTTGTTCAGGCTCTTGTCATCTCACGTCTTGACTACTGCAGCTTCCTCCTCGCTGGATTGCCTACATGAGCCATCTGACCTCTACAGCTCACCCAGAATGCAGCAGCCCGACTGGTCTTCAAACTACCCAAGTTCTCCCACAATGCACCTCTCCTCCGCTCCCTTCACTGGCTACCAGTGGCGGCCCGAATCTGCTTCAAGACTCTGGTGCTGGTCCACCGTGCTGTGAATGGATCAGCCCCTTTCTACATCCAGGCCATGATCAAACCATACACCCCAGCATGTTCACTTTGCTCTGCATCGGCTCGCTGCTCCCTCACTACGAGTGGGACCCAGAGACCCTCAAACAAAACCGCCTGTTTGATATCTTGGCTTCAAAATGGTGGAACGACCTCCCCATTGACAGCAGACAGTCTTCACATCTTCTGCAGACTGAAAACTCTCCTGTTTCGACTGCACCTCTTTGTATGTTGCACTCATACTGGTTTGGCTTATTTGTAGCTAATAGTTGAATTCGTAATCTGTTGTTTCTGTATGTTGCACTTTTGTTTGGCTTATTTGAATCTGATGTACCTGTAAGATTCTTGCTGTTCTGAGTTGTATCCTCATGATTCTTTTCATTTAGTGTCGCTTTGGACAAAAGCGTCAGGTAAATGAACTGTAATGTAATGTACTGTGTTAGCAGTATATCAACAGTATTAATATTTGTAGTATTTGCAGTAGTATTAACGGTAGAATATGCAGTATTTGCAGTAGTATTCGTAGTATTTGCAGTACTATCAACGGTAGTATATGCATTATTGGCAGTAGTATTAACGATAGTATATGCGGTATTGGCAGTGATATTCATAGTATTTGCAGTAATACTAATGATAGTATATGCAGTACTTGCAGTAGTATTAATGCTAGTGTATGCAGTATTTGCAGTAGTATTTGTAGAATTTGCAGTAGTATTAACAGTAGTATTCATAGTACTTGCAGTAGTTTTAAGGGTAGTACATGCAGTATTTGCAGTAGTATTTGTATTATTTGCTGTACCAGAGTCCGGCCGTTCTCTCCCTCTGCTGACGGTGAATCCGAACATTCGGCTCTCTGGTCGGTTCACCTCCAACAGAAACGTTCCGTCAGGAAAAACATGAAAAACTCGACCGACAGAGCGGACCGAAGAGGGACAACCGACGTCCTCAAGACTGAGACACCTCTGAGCAAACCTGAGAGAAAGACAGACAGGCAGGGAAAGAGACAGGGGAAGACATAGGGAGAGACAGGGAGGGAGAGAGACAGACAGGGAGACAGACAGGAAGAGAAACAGGGAAAGAGACAGACAGACAGATAGGAAGAGAGACTCATAATACACTCATGTCAGGGTTTAGGACTCATTCCAGTCTAAGAAGTAATGAAACAGGAGATTTACTGCTCAGCAGCTGGTCTGTAGTCAGCAGAACGATCCTTCTTCTTCTTGTGCTCCGAAACAAAACTCTGAACTGATGACGACTTCCTTAACTGCAAGAAGGGCGACCCCTGCTGGACAGACAGGAAACAGTCAAGAAGAAGAAGAAGAAGAAGAAGAAGAAGAAGAAGAAGAAGAAGCCCTGCTGGACAGACTGTAGGTGCGTTTCCATCCATGCATTTTCTAATGACATAGAAGCTCTGGATGGCATTAACTTGGCCTCCAGCACCACTGTAAGGAATCTTGGAGTCATCTTTGATCAGGATCTGTCTTTTAACTCCCACATAAAACAAATCTCAAGGACTGCCTTCTTTCATCTACGTTAAGATCCTTGAGAAAGCAGTTGCAAAACAGCCGTGTGATTTTTTACATAATAATAGTTTATTTGAGGTTTTTCAATCTGGATTTAGAGTTCATCATAGCACAGAGACAGCACTGGTGAAAGTTACCAATGACCTTCTATTGGCATCAGACAAAGGACTTGTCTCTGTTCTTGTCTTGTTAGACCTCAGTGCTGCTTTCCACACTGTTGATCAGGACATTCTACTACAGAGACTGGAACATTGTGTTGGCATAAAAGGAACCGCACTAAGCTGGTTCAAGTCCTATTTATCTGAGCAATCTCAATTTGTACTTGTTAACGATAAATCCTCCACGACAGCCAAAGTCAGTCTTGGAGTCCCACAAGGTTCTGTACTTGGACCGATTCTATTCACCTTATATATGCTTCCTTTGGGCAATATTATAAGGAACCACTCTATAAACTTTCATTGTTATGCGGATGATATCCAATTATATCCATCAATTAAACCAGACAAAACCAATAAATTGGCTAAACTTCAAGCATGCCTTTAAGACATAAAAACTTGGATGTCTTGCAACTTTTTGATGTTAAACACAGACAAAACTGAAGTTATTATACTTAGACATAGAAGCTCTGGATGGCATTAACTTGGCCTCCAGCACCACTGTAATGAATCTTGGCATCATCTTTGATCAGGATCTATCGTTTAACTCCCACATAAAACAAATCTCAAGGACTGCCTTCTTTCATCTACGTAACATTGCAAAAATAAGACACATCCTGTCTCAAAATGATGCAGAAAAACTAGTCCATGCATTTGTTACTTCAAGGCTGGATTACTGCAACTCATTGTTATCAGGTTGTCCCAAAAAGTCTCTTAAGACTCTTCAGTTGATCCAAAATGCAGCGGCACGTGTATTGACAAGAACAAGGAAACGGGATCATATTACTCCTGTATTAGCTGCTCTGCACTGGCTCCCGGTAAAATACAGAATAGAATTCAAAATCCTTCTCCTGACTTACAAATCAATTAATAGTCAGGCTCCAGCATATCTTAAAGATCTCATAATACCTTAAAACCAACTAGAGCAGGGGTCGGGAACCCATGGCTCTTTCGATGACGCGATATGGCTCGCAGACAATTTTGAGCTGACATTTTTTAACATGATTAACAAGTAATAAATAATTATATTGTGTCATTTAAAGTAAAACATTTAGCAGCAGATTTTGTTTTAGTTCTCCCCTCTCCTTTCCTCCGCTCCGTCTCTGACTGTAACTGTGTGTGCACGTGTGTGAGTGTGTGTGTATGTGTGTTTGTGTGCGTGTATATGTGTGTGTGTGTGTGTGTGTAGGTGGCGGAGCTCTGCCAAACTGCGCAAAGCAAGCAGTAGACCAGGGTGTCAAACTCAATCACAGAGAGGGCCAAAAGGAAGGCATCGTTTCGGGGGTGAAGCTTGGAAACTGCAGCGCCCACAGAGTCACACTTTGTCTTGAGTGTGTCGTTACACTGGAGGTCAATCAGCTCCATTTGGATGTTCACATGTGCTGTTTCCACGTCAACTGCAAACGGATTGCTGTTCATGCACAGTCGGGAACACAGCGGTGGAGATGGTTTGTCAGTATTTGGAAACACGTAGTGACCAAAGTTTCCTTCTGCATCAGAGTCTCCCACAGGCAGCTCGGCTTGGAACGCTGTCACTGCATCATACATGTCTGTGATCACACGGCCCTGAAGCTGCAGGTTTAACAGTGAGATGCTTCGTTATGTCGCACAAACAGGCCAGCTCACACCGTCCCAGAGATCTGTGCTGTGTTTCCCTTTGCTTCTAAAAACGGACGCACCTCGAAAAATGTATTCAGCACTTTCCCTCGACTGAGCCATCGCACCGCCATGTTCAGAATGTATCTCCTCAGGAACAGACTTACATTGACTCTTATAAAGTTTCCTGTCTGTGTTACGGTGCTTGTTACATGTTTTATCTCCAGAGCTTTACAACACAGCGCTTCCTGGTGTATGATGCAGTGATACACCGTCAGCTCACCTGCACAGTTCTCCCGCTGCATCTTCTCCCGCATCCTGCACTAATCCGCTCTTTTCATCACATCGCAGGCTCCATCTGTCGTCAGTCCCGTCAGTTTTTTCCGGGACAGTTTCATTTCTCACACATTTAGATACTTCCTCAAATATGTATTTTCCCGTGGTTGTGCCATGCATTGATTTAATTACCAAAACTGGCGGGCAAGTTATGATAGACATGTGATATTTTCTCGCGGGCCAGATATAATTGTGGCCCTGAGTTTGACACCCGTGCAGACACAGAAACGTGCACACAAATTAGATAAATAACATAAGCGTTTAGTTTATTTAATAAAAGAGCACCTGTGACAATGTGACAAGTGAGTTGTGAAAATAAAAAAATTCAGGGGGGGACGCGGGATTCCGTTGGGGGGAGGGCACAGACAGTGGTAGGGGAAACACTGATAGCGCTTTTAGTACTCGGAGACGTGATATACTTAAAACTCAATTTTATTAAATATATGGCTCTCAAGGAAATACATTTAAAAATATTTGGCTTTTATGGCTCTCCCAGCCAAAAAGGTTCCCGACCCCTGAATTAGAGCATTGCGCTCCCAGACTGCAGGGTTACTTGTAGTTCCTAGAGTCTCTAAGAGTACAATGAGAGCCAGAGCCTTCAGCTATCAAGCTCCTCTCCAGTGGAACCAGCTTCCAGTTTGTATTCGGGAGGCAGACACCCTCTCCACATTTTAGAGCAGGCTAAAGACTTTCCTTTTTGATAAAGCTTATAGTTAGGGCTGGCTCAGACCTAAATATTAAGCAGGCTCCCAAGATTTATTAAAAACAATCACTGCTTGCTCTGCATGGGAATAAACCTCGTCTGTGCTCAATGTGTTACCAGGAGCCTGTCAGTCCTGTGGGGAAATGGGGGCAGCACCCATGCTACAGTGTAAAGACCCTCCATGCCGTGCAGCTTTCCGTCGCCCACCGGACCATTGCACGCAGCTGTAGTCCTGCTGCGAGTCCAGCCTGGACAGCTGAGACAATCAGACCCGAGGCTGCAGCGGCAGAGCGGGTCGTCCTACCCCCACTTGTTAATTGCAGATGGATAAAAATTAATTAAATGCTAAAATGGGTCGCCAAATATAGCCCACTTGGGCGGCCGTTAATAGACCAAGGCGAAGTGTTGCATAATTAAACATTGTTCTGTTATCGTGGCCACGTGAGGACCATGATCGTGGCCGACCAATATCTTGCAAAACAGCATTTTGTATAAGTGTTTGGGAAATTATCCTTATTTATATAATTTTTCCCTCCAGCAGCAGGATTGTGTCCGATTATTCTGATAATAAAAAATGATCAGTGTTGCTTATATTTGATATCAAACCGACTTTAAAGTACAGATATTGTGTTATATTTATTCTAAATTATAGTTAGATAATTAAAATATATGAAGAAAGAAAAGGGAAAATGTTTTATTATATTTTACTTTTCATGCAGACAGACTTGGTGCCTTTCCCAGAGATAAAAATGATGGGCAGAATGCAGGTGTATGGTGTGGGGGGGAGGCCTTTGGATTGAAAAACATACGCAGAAGTTAAAAACTCATCAACTGATGATCTTCTCACCACAATGAGGGACTGAACAGACGCTGTTTTCTTCAGCAGGCCGGAAGACTTCCTGGTTCCTAAGGGGGCGGGGGGGTCAGATGCGGAGGGGCGGGGTCGTGAGCTGAGGCGGTCCAGGCTGCCGGTTCGAGTCCTGCTCAGTCTGACACTGGAGAACAGACGGCGCAAAGAAAGACGAGAGGGTTCGTCTCTGCTGATGAGGCTGAAGGAAACATAAGACAAATTATCTGAAAACACTAAGTTTAAAACTTCATCCTTCATCTTTGTTAGTGCCGACACTTCTTCAGAGTATGAGATAGCAGCCTGGTGTCCTTGAAATCACATTCCCGTACAACAAAACTGCGTCGTCAATGACGTTTCAAGGGAAACATTTTTGTCCCGGATTATGTTTGTTTTTGACAAATCACAAATACATTTCGAATCAAAGACCACGTTGGGAGAAGGTCGGATTAATGTGGATCAAACAAACACAGGACTTTCACCCCAGAGGCCGCTGTTCGAGTGACATAACGCAACAAATGTACTTATTTGTACCTAGTGTTGTGTTGTGTTTTGTCTCAATTTAAGACGTCAACCACGTGTTTAAAACTGCGACCATAATCCAGGAGAAAATACATTTCCCTTGAAATGTAGTTAAGAATGAAGTTTAATTGTATGGGAATGTAATTTTGAGGGAGACAGAGTTTGCCTTTAGATATGCTTGATCCAGATTAAACACAGTTTTATTTCATTTCATTGAACCTGGAAAAATGTGAGTATCACCCTTGGCACAGGAACAATTTTACCAAAATAGTCACACCTGGTGACGATTCTGCTTGTAGCGTGCAGAAAAATCACAAACTGACTTGGTGAGTGGGCGTATGTTGTCACTTCGGTCGTATACCGCATAAGCTTTGGAGCTGTTGTTTTTCACTGTAGGTGTGGGACGCTGTCGCCACTTTACTCTCTTGGTCTTTTGCTGTAACAACGTAAATTTCCCCGTCATGGGACTAATAAAGGATTTCTGATTCTGATTCTGATATGCTCCTGGAGTTTTTATTACATTCAGGGCAGGAATTAATTTAAAGGTTTGTCTCGTTTTCTCTTCTTTTGTTCTGATGTGGCATTTTGTCCACTCTTAAGCTGGACTGCTTGCCTGGCTCCATCCTTACATCCTTATCCGTATATTTTATTTCATTGCCATTAAATAAATTTAAAGTCAACTGAACAGAATAATTAATGTAAAAAGGCTCTGTGCAATAAGCTAAAGCCAGTAGTAATGACTTATTATTTTTTATATATTGTTTTTTTGTATTTGTATACGAGTTCTTTGAGTATTCCCTAAAAATATGTGATGTGTTTAGTGATGAATCAGGACTTCGAGCAGTGGGCGTCATTCAGACTCACCGTTCACGAAGTGCACAGTCGTCACTGTAAACCTCTGTTCTCATTGGCTGTCTGCCTTTGGTGGGCGGGGCTGGGCTCTCAGCTGTACATCAATCAGAGGACGACATGTTAGTGTGTTTACGGATACAAATACTGCAAATGTTTCTTTTTCAGCTCTAGTTTTCTATGGGAAGAAGAACTGCAGGTGTGAATCTAGCAGGAAGCAGCAGTGAAACACTATGAAGTGAGATATATTTGTTTTAGCACAGTATATTTAGCATTAAGTCAGAAGTATCCCTGGTTGGGAATCACTGCTGTAAATATTCTCACCTGTCAATCTCTTTATCCTAACATCGAGACCTCCCTCCTCCACAGAAGGGATCCTCTCCTTCAGCTCTGCCCAGGATCGGAGCTCTCTGTGGGCCTCAGCGGCAGCTGTCCCCATCCTCGCTGATGTCACAGCAGGAGGGGCCGAGGAGGAGGTGGGCCTGGTCAGCTGGTCGGGGGCGTAGGGGTTTATTGGCAGGTGTGTGGTGGGTGTGGCCTTAAAGATTGTCTCCAGGTTTCCATTAAGCTCCAACTGATTGGTCCTTCTCTTCACCTGGTGGTTAGTCACGCCTCCTTCCCCCCTGGTCTCCCCAGGTGTAACAGAGCCAATGTACGTCTCTCTGATTGGCTCAGTCAGCAGGTGAAGGTGGGGCCTGTGCAGACTTCGCCCCCGGTCTTTAGGTACAGGTAGATGGAGGTTCAGACTAACTCCACCTCCTCTGTCAACAACAGGTCCCGCCCTGCCGTTGACGCACAGGTTCAGGTCTGGCTTACAGACGAGGACAGCTGTCCCTCGCTGCCCGGCCCTTCTTCTCTGCCGCTGACGTTCCAGGTAACGAGACTCTGCGTCCGTCTCTGTTTCATCCTCGAATCGCAGACGACGAGTTGGAGCTGGTCCGCTGCTGAACGAGTCACTCAGGTGTCCTGATGAAGAGGCCACGCCCTCCGAGCTCAACTGGACGACAGGAAGCAGCCTGACCCCCGACCTGCCGACACATTATAGCCATTATACCACGTTGTTAGAGCCACCATTACAGCACAGTCCTACAGTACAGTGTTACAGCACATTGTTATAGTACAGTGTTACAGTACAGCAGGGGTATTCAACTAAAATTCTAAGAGGTCCAGTTAGAGAAAGTTTCCGCGAGCAAAAGGTCCGGAGCATCATAATGTCTAACTTGCGTTATGAATTAGTGTGAGATATATTGAAGCAGCCTGGTAGCTGTATCAACGTCTGCACGTAATCAACGGCTGACTATCAAATCTAATAAAGAAAGTAACATTTAAAAACATTTAGACAATATTTATTGTCACTTAACTATACAGATATATATAATACTGTAGATATGTATAGTGTTCTTCTCGGGCTGCATTTAAAAATAAAATTGAGTAAATAAATAAAATAGCTTTTGAAAAATTGTGCATCTTAAAATAAAGTGCTTAATTTTAGAAATATAAAATAAAGTTGAGTTTTCCTTTTTCTTTAACCGTTTCACATCTTGATTTAAGTCTCAACACATTTTAACAATTGAACAGTTTAACCCAGGCTAACACATCCTGGGTTGCACTGTTCTCTGTGGCTGATGATGCTGACAGGCTATTTGCTTTATTCTGTCACAAATCAAAATCACATTGGGCTCTGAGTGCTTATTTTCTGAGCCCTCAGTTCTGACTTGAGTGGGTTTGTTTGGTCAATAACGTTGTGCTTTGTCTCATAGTGGCGTTTCACATCACCACTGTTAATGAGCACCACGGTCTCTGAGCATATGAGACGCTGGTGTTGTGCTCCAGTGGGAAAGATGGACATGAATGAGTCTGGGTTGAAAGCTCTGTTGACTTCTCTCTTCTTGGGGAGCGCCATGAGTAGTTATTGTTCTCTCCCTGTCTGCCGCTCACTCGTCTCTTCGTCTGTTTCTCTCCCTTTCTCCGTCTTCTCTCTCTGTATCGCTAACTCGTCTTTCCGTCTGTCACGCGCCTCTCATCTGTCTGTATTCAGAGTCGCGATGTTTGCCTGTTGGAATGCACAGATTTGATTGGCTGCGTAGGATCACGTGGGATGGCTTAACTCGCATGTAATTGGTCTGTGTTTCCTGAACCGCTAAACCAGTGCTGTAAAAACAAGAAAAGCTGCGCAGGTTAAAATAGAACATCCGTTAATAATTTATTGATTATAGGTTGGCGTCCGGACTCGGAACGCGGTCCGCCTGTTAGTGACCTATGCAGCACAGTGTCACAACACATTGTTACAGCGCAGTGTCACAACACATTGTTACAGTACAGCGTTAGAGCAGTGTTACAGCACATTGTTACAGTACAGTGTTACAACACAGTATTAGAGCAGTGTTACAGCACATTGTTACAGCACATTGTTACAACACACAGTGTTACAACACACAGTGTTACAACACACAGTGTTACAGCACAGTGTTACAACACAGTGTTACAACACAGTGTTACAGCACAGTGTTACAGCAGTTACAGCACAGTGTTACAGCACAGTGTTACAGTACAGTGTTACAACACAGTGTTACAACATATTGTTAGAGTACAGTGTTACAACACAGTGTTACAGCACAGTGTTACAGTACAGTTTTACAGTACAGTGTTACAGCACATTGTTAGAGTACAGTGTTACAACACAGTGTTACAACACAGTGTTACAGCAGTGTTACAACACATTGTTAGAGTACAGTGTTACAACACAGTGTTACAGTACAGTGTTACAACACAGTGTTACAACATATTGTTAGAGTACAGTGTTACAGTACAGTGTTACAGTACAGTGTTACAACACAGTGTTACAACACAGTGTTACAGCAGTGTTACAGTACAGTGTCACAGCACATTGTTAGAGTACAGTGTTACAGCACAGTGTTACAGCAGTGTTACAGTACAGTGTTACAGCAGTGTTACAGTACAGTGTTACAACACAGTGTTACAACACAGTGTTACAGCACAGTGTTACAGCAGTGTTACAGTACAGTGTCACAGCACATTGTTAGAGTACAGTGTTACAACACAGTGTTACAGTACAGTGTTACAACACATTGTTAGAGTACAGTGTTACAACACAGTGTTACAGCAGTGTTACAGTACAGTGTCACAGCACATTGTTAGAGTACAGTGTTACAACACAGTGTTACAGCACAGTGTTACAGCAGTGTTAGAGTACAGTGTTACAGCAGTGTTACAGTACAGTGTTAGAGTACAGTGTTACAGCACAGTGTTAGAGCACAGTGTTACAACAGTGTTACAGGGCTGTCAAGCGATTAAAAAAATGAGTCTAATTTATTACAAGCTTTAGAGATTGGCCGGAGAATCAGAGCAGCATGGGGCGGTACTGCAGTCACTTTACCGCACCGTTGTGACAAAAAGAGAGCTGAGCCAGAAGTCAAAGCTCTCAATATACCGGTCGATCTTCGTTCCTACCCTCACCTATGGTCATGAAGGCTGGGTCATGACCGACAAAACGAGATCACGGGTACAAGCGGCCGAAATGGGTTTTCTCAGGCGGGTGGCGTGAGCGAGGGTGAAAGCTCAGCCATCAGGAGAGACTCGGAGTAGAGCCGCTGATCCTTTACGTTGAAAGGAGCTAGTTGAGGTGGTTCATCTAGTAAGGAGCCACCTGGGCTTCTCCCTAGGGAGGTGTTCCAGGTACAGCTGGGAGGAGACCCCGGGGAAGACCCAGGACTCGGTGGAGAGATTATATCTCCTCACTGGGAACGCCTCAGGATCCCCCAGTCGGAGCTGGAGGATGTGGCCCGGAGAAGGGAAGATTGGGGTTCACTACTGGAGCTGCTGCCCCCGCGATGTTGTGATTGGTCCAGGTGTAACGACGTCTGTTCTGATTGGTCCAGGTGTAACGACGTCTGTTCTGATTGGTCCAGGTGTAACGACGTCTGTTCTGATTGGTCCAGGTGTAACGACGTCTGTTCTGATTGGTCCAGGTGTAACGACGTCTGTTCTGATTGGTCCAGATGTAACGACGTCTGTTCTGATTGGTCCAGATGTAACGACGTCTGTTCTGATTGGTCCAGATATGTAACGACGTCTGTTCTGATTGGTCCAGATGTAACGACGTGTGTCTGATTGGTCCAGATGTAACAACATCGGTTCTCTGATTGGTCCAGATGTAACAACATCGGTTCTCTGATTGGTCCAGATGTAACAACATCGGTTCTCTGATTGGTCCAGATGTAACAACATCGGTTCTCTGATTGGTCCAGATGTAACAACATCGGTTCTCTGATTGGTCCAGATGTAACATCTGTTCTCTGATTGGTCCAGATGTAAATCTGTTCTCTTGATTGGTCCAGATGTAACCACGTCTGTTCTCTGATTGGTCCAGATGTAACCACGTCTGTTCTCTGATTGGTCCAGATGTAACCACGTCTGTTGTCTGATTGGTCCAGGTATCCACAGGTAAGCTGCTATCTGTCCTCAGTCGTCATTATCAGGACGTCACCTGTCTGAAGTTCACGGACGACGGCAGCCATTTTGTTCTGGAGGAAAAGACAATCTGGCTCTGGTGTGGAGTCTGTGCAGGTAATAGCTTTCTATTTTCTAATTGAGAAAACAAAAAATGTTTTCCACTGGACTGAGTCTGCGTACAGTTTAATGTTAATTAATTATGTTTTTATTTAACCTAAATTGTGTGTGTGTGCTTGTAACACTGACAGGTGGGCAGTTTGTTACCGTGGCAACACATCACACAATAATTAATGTGTGATTTTTAATGTGTGTGTGTGTTTCAGTGTGATCCAGCTAGATATAAGCCACACCCCCGAGCCGCGTCACGTCCTGTCTCGCCATTCTCTTCCAATCACAGACCTGCACTGTGGCCTGATGGGAGCTCAGGCCAGAGTCGCCACCGCCTCCTTAGACCAGACGGTCAAGGTGAGACTTCATCTTAATGAGACTGTTGTTCTTTATTTCCTGTCTGTTTGAAAACAGAGTTTCTCTAAATGAGGTTTGGTTTGCTGAAAAGCAGACTAGTGTTACTGTGAGAGAATAAAAGTGTGGATGAAATATGTGGACAGATCGTAGAGATGTTTTCACAGAGTTACTTAACAGGAAGTGAATTAATGAAGTGCTGATAAATCGTCCCGAGGCTACGACCTCTTCTGTCTGATTGGCCGGTCGCCATGCGGTGGCAGACGGTCCTTCTTTATAAAAACCTTTTATTACACTCTGAGTTGTTCTATTAATAGAATCAGTTTGGATTGAGGTCATTGCTGCTCAGAAAAAGTTGGAGGAGCGGCTTTGTCACTGCAGTGAGAATATCTGGACCACCTTAAAGGTCAATCCGCCTTAAGTGAGCCAGAGTGGTTGCTCACTTTGGGGCTAACCCTCGTCACTTTAATCAGCAGGTGGAGCTCAGGTTGGGTCTTGAGAAGTTGAAGTATTTATTTCAAATCAAATCAAATGTATTTGTATAGCCCAATATCACAAATTATACATTTGTCTCAGTGTGCTTTACAGACTGTACAGGTTACGACATCCTCTGTCCTTAGACCCTCACATCGCACAAGGAAAAACTTCCTAAAAGAAACCCCAAAATTAAAGGGGAAAAAATGGAAGAAACCTCAGGGAGAGCAACTGAGGAGGGATCCCTCTCCCAGGACGGACAGACGTGCAATAGATGTCGTGTGTACAGGATAAACAACATAGTACAAATACAACATTTGACAGAAATTATGTTGTGTTGGAAAAAAAAGAAATAGAAAGTTTGGATGAATCCAGGAAAATGTCAATAAGGCTTCCCGGTGTCCAGCAGGACCAGGTCAGCAGGCGCTGTCACGATTCATGATCCTGACGTAAACTTTATCAGTGGCAACCTGCCACATGAGACACAGACACTCCGGGGATGATACCCCGGATGGTGAGTTAGTAACATACATTTACATAAATGCATACAGATAGAGAGGGAGAGAAGGAAGAGAGCAGGGAGGTGTCCCCCGGCAGTCTAAGCCTATAGCAGCATAACTAGGGGCTGATCCAGGGCAAACCTGAGCCAGCCCTAACTATAAGCTTTATCAAAAAGGAAAGTTTTTAGCCTACTCTTAAATGTGGAGAGTGTGTCTGCCTCCCGAACACAAACTGGAAGCTGGTTCCACTGGAGAGGAGCTTGATAGCTGAAGGCTCTGGCTCCCATTGTACTCTTAGAGACTCTAGGAACCACAAGTAACCCTGCAGTCTGGGAGCGTAATGCTCTAGTTGGTTTATAAGGTACTATGAGATCTTTAAGATATGCTGGAGCCTGACCTTTAATTGATTTGTAAGTCAGGAGAAGGATTTTGAATTCTATTCTGTATTTTACTGGGAGCCAGTGCAGAGCAGCTAATACAGGAGTAATATGATCCCGTTTCCTAGTTCTAGTCAATACACGTGCCGCTGCATTTTGGATCAACTGAAGAGTCTTAAGCGACTTTTTAGGACAACCTGATAACAATGAGTTGCAGTAATCCAGCCTTGAAGTAACAAATGCATGGACTAGTTTTTCTGCATCATTTTGAGACAGGATGTGTCTTATTTTTGCAATGTTACGTAGATGAAAGAAGGCAGTCCTTGAGATTTGTTTTATGTGGGAGTTAAACGACAGATCTTGATCAAAGATGACGCCAAGATTCCTTACAGTGGTGCTGGAGGCCAAGTTAATGCCATCCAGAGCTTCTATGTCATTAGAAAATGCGTTTCGGAGGCGTTTAGGGCCAAGTATAATAACTTCAGTTTTGTCTGTGTTTAACATCAAAAAGTTGCTAGACATCCAAGTTTTTATGTCCTTAAGGCATGCTTCAAGTTTAGCCAATTGATTGGTTTCATCTGGTTTAATTGATAGATATAATTGGGTATCATCCGCATAACAATGAAAGTTTATAGAGTGGTTCCTTATAATATTGCCCAAAGGAAGCATATATAAGGTGAATAGAATCGGTCCAAGTACAGAACCCTGCGGAACTCCAAGACTGACTTTGGCTGTCATGGAGGATTTATCGTTAACAAGTACAAATTGAGATCGCTCAGATAAATAGGACTTGAACCAGCTTAGTGCGGTTCCTTTTATGCCAACACAATGTTCCAGTCTCTGTAGTAGAATGTCCTGATCAACAGTGTGGAAAGCAGCACTGAGGTCTAACAAGACAAGAACAGAGACAAGTCCTTTGTCTGATGTCAATAGAAGGTCATTGGTAACTTTCACCAGTGCCGTCTCTGTGCTATGATGAACTCTAAATCCAGATTGAAAAACCTCAAATAAACTATTATTATGTAAAAAGTCACACAACAGTTTTGCGACTGCTTTCTCAAGGATTTTAGCGAGAAAGGGTAGGTTAGATATCGGCCTATAGTTGGCTAAAACCTCTGGATCAAGACTAGGCTTTTTAAGAAGTGGTTTTATTACAGCTACTTTAAAGGATTTTGGTACGTAGCCAGATAATAGAGACAGGTTGATCATATTTAATAACGAAGTGTTAATTAAGGGTAAAACTTCTTTAAACAGTTTAGTTGGAATCGGGTCCAAAAGACAGGTTGATGGTTTAGACGATGAGATTGTTGAAGTTAGTTGGTTAAGGTTGATTGGCGTAAAACAGTCTAGATATATTTCAGGAGTTACAGATGTTTTTAAAATTCCAACAGTTGAAGTTAAGTCATTACCAATTGAGGTCAGGAGGAGATTAATTTTGTCTCTAATAATTATAATTTTATCGTTAAAGAAACTCATAAAGTCGTCACTACTGAGAGATATAGGAACAGAAGGCTCTGTAGAGCTGTGGCTCTCTGTCAGCCTGGCTACAGTGCTGAAAAGAAACCTGGGGTTGTTCTTATTTTCTTCTATTAAGGAAGAGTAATAAGCTGCTCTGGCATTACGGAGAGCCTTCTTATACGTTTTAAGATGATCTAACCAGACTAAACGAGATTCTTCCAATTTAGTGGAACGCCATTTACTTTCAAGATTTCTCGACTTTTGTTTTAGTTTGCGGATTTGTAAATTAAGCCATGGAGCTTTCTTTTTCTGTTTTATGATCTTCTTCTTTAGAGGAGCGACAGAGTCGAGTGTTATTCGCAGGCTGCAGCGCTATCAACAAGATGATTAATTTGGGAGGGACTAAAGTTAGCATTGGAGTCCTCCATTATATTGATATTGAGTTCTGGTATTGTATTAAGTGCTGATGGAATCACTTCCTTAAATTTAGTCACAGCACTTTCAGATAAACATCGAGCGTAGGATATTTTGCCTACTGGCTTGTAGTCCAGTAACAGGACTTCAAAAGTTATTAAAAAATGGTCTGATAAAAGAGGATTATGTGGACACACTGATAAACTTTCAATTTCAACACCATATCCCAGAACAAGGTCCAGAGTGTGGTTTAAACAGTGAGTTGGTTCATGTACATTTTGACTGAACCCAATTGAATCTAATATTGAGATAAATGCATTATTAAGGCTGTCACTATCAACATCCACATGAATATTAAAGTCACCTACAATAATTACTTTATCTGTTTTAAGGACTAAATTTGATAAAAATTCTGAGAATTCAGATAGAAATTCAGAATACGGACCAGGAGGGCGGTACACAGTAACTAATAAAACTGGCTTTATTGTTTTCCATGTTGGGTTTGAGAGCGTAAGAACAAGGCTTTCAAAAGAGTTATATTTTAGTTTAGGCTTAGGATTGATCAAGAGGTTTGAGTCAAATATGGCCGCAACTCCACCTCCTCGGCCAGTACCTCGAGGAATGTGAGTATTAATATGACCAGGTGGAGTAGATTCATTTAGACATATTCATGTCTCAGCCAGGTTTCAGTGAGACAAAATAAATCAATCTTATTATCTGATATTAAATCATTTACCAATCCAGCTTTCGTTGATAAAGATCTGATGTTTAAGAGCCCACATTTAATTTTTTGATTTAGTTGCACTTTTGCAGCGGTGGTGTTTATTTTAATTAGGTTTTCATGTATAACTCCTCTTCTGTTAACCATAGACTTGATTAGTTTCAGTGGTCGTGGGGCAGACACAGTCACTATGGGGATTTGAGTGGGTGACTGCCCGGAAAGAAGCACAGAGAAGTGTGTAAGACTACAACTCTTTGTCCTGGTCTCAACTCTGGGTTGTCATGGATTAGGTCCACTAATAGACTGTAATATTATTGGATATGAGATCTGCTCCAGCCAAAGTAGGATGGATGCCGTCACTCCTAATCAGACCAGGCCTTCCCCAGAAAGTCCGCCAATTGTCTACGAAGCCCACATCATTATCTGGACACCACCGTGAGAGCCAGCGACGGAATGATGACATGCGGCTAAACATGTCATCATTCAAAAGATTTGGCAGAGGACCAGAGAAAACTACGGAGTCCGACATTGTTTTGGCAAATGTACACACCGACTCCACATTAACTGTAGTACACTCCGATTGACGCAATCGCGTGTCATTACCGCCGACGTGAATAACAATCTTACTGTATTTACGTTTAGCCTTAGCCAGCAGTTTCAAATGTGCTTCTATGTCGCCCGCTCTGGCCCCCGGAATGCACGTGACTGTCGTCGCTGGTGTCTCAAAATGAACGTATCTCAAAATTGAGCTACCGATAACCAGAGTTGGCTTCTCAGCTGGTGTGTCACTGAGTGGGGAGAATCTGTTAGAAACAGCAAGCGGTTGGTGGTGAACCGTGGGCTTCTGATAACACTTCTTTCGGACAGTCACCCAGTCTCCCGGCTGCTCGGGTCCCGCCGGGGGACGGCTAACAGGAGATACCACTGGTCGACCCGCACCGACTATAGGGGGCTTGCTAACAGCTACACTTGCTAACCGCTGACTAGCCATGGTGCGGAGCCGCTCATCTATCCCTCTAAAACTCGCCTCCAACCCTGGGTATAAACTACATTTAATACACGTACCATTATCACTAAAGGAGGCCGAGCAATAGCTAAACATGAAACACACCGAGCAGGAGAGAGCAGAAGAGGAAGATGCCATCGCTAGCTGCCGAGCTGCAGCAGCTAACGTTAGCAGAGCCGAACGGAGCGTAAAGAATTGAGGATTTAGCGAGAGTCACTAAGAGAAGGAGGATAAGGAGAGAGTTGTAAGTGCTTAGGAAGTACAAGTATAGGTTTAGATAGATGACAGGTAATTAGCCGATGTGATCAAGAATATAACAACATTAACTGGGTCAAGCTGGAGCTGCCGAAGTATGCTACCAACAACACAGAAACATTAACAACCGGAAATGACGCGCTTACCGTAACCGCTTATATTTACAGATAAGTAAACTGCACACACAGCTATAACCTTCCTGCTAATCACCGGCATCTACGACCGTCTCACGCTCTCTCTCTCTCTCAACCACACTCTGTTACACAAAGACGACATGGGGACACAACGGTGGGGAGACGACGTAGGGACGGTGGGGACGCGACGGTGGTGACACGACGTAGGGACGGTGGGGAGACGACGGTGGGGACACGACGTAGGGACGGTGGGGACACGACGTAGGGACGGTGGGGACACGACGGTGGTGACACGACGTAGGGACGGTGGTGACACGACGTAGGGACGGTGGTGACACGACGTAGGGACGGTGGGGAGACGACGTAGGGACGGCGGTCCTTGATCTGTTAGTCTCTCTGACGGGGTTCCGACTCTCTAACTTCAGTCTGAAGGTTTTTATTATGCTCGGTACTATCAGCCTCTACTTTAAAACAAACGGTGCAGCGCAAAAGTTCAGAGAGAAAAAGAAAAGAAACTTTGATACTTGAAAATGTTTTAGGATAACGTTTATTTAAAAAGTTAATTTGAGTAAGTTGAATTTCATTGATATTTTAGGGTGGTGGTGGCCTGAGCAGCTCCAGACTGTCCCTGTAGTTAGTTCACTGGATAAGAGCATCTGCTGAATGACCTGTAATGTAATGTAATTTATTTTACAATAATTGGGGGGGAATTGACTTTAAATATAAACATTTTCTCCAAGTGTTACTCTCCATGTTAAAGTATTTCCACGTTTTCAGCCTCTCTGCTCGCTGTAAACCGCTTACGAGTTTTTGTCCGTCTCAGTCACGGCTTCACAGAATTGGATGTTTTTACAGGATTACGCTTTATTTTTGGAGACATTTTAAATAAGACCTATAGAATAAAGTGATTTTAATGAAATGATAATTTCTGCTTTTGCAGTTTCTCGCTGTGATGCAATGTTGGTGATTTAAAAGTGAGTGTGTGGGGGGGGGGTTTATTATCAAGTTTTTAACCAGCCGCTGAGCTCGTTGTTTAGGATGATGAATCTCTTTAAACTCTGTTTTTAATCTCGGTAAAATCCCCTCTGGCATAAATCACAGGAGGTGGAGTTTCGGTAATGACAGTCTGAGTTCTGCAGAGCCAGCAGCTCTTTAACACTGAGGTCCAAGATTAGCTGGCGACGTCATTACTACACCTCTCTCTCCAGTTCTAACTTTATTTACATGAATAATAACACACACAATGCTTAAAACTGACCATGCTGTCAGCTGTTTAAAAACCAACTCCAATTGCGTTCTTTTCAGAGTTTTTCAAATGGAAATGCCCGCTCGCGTGATGTAGGTTACCAAAGATAAACAAATCAATAAAAGTTATGAATAATGTGAACGCTACCTCTAGCTGAGTCAACGCTGTGCTAAGTTTGGAAATAACTGAAGGGGATATTTTGAAGTGAGGTTGTATGAGGTACTTACAGCTGATGGGTTTGGAGAAGGAGACATGAATACTGAAGCTGAGCACAGTGTAACGTTACTGCTGTGGTCACCTCGTTAGTTTGGATCAAAGTCCCACAATACCACAAACCAAATTACTGATGAAAGCAGCGGTAGAAGACTGCGACATGTTTAAAGAGGCCGCAACTGAAAACCATCAAATTAATGTGGAGAAGTATGCTGTGACTGTATCTGCATACATCCAGAAGTGCATGGAAGATGTCTCTGTTACCAAGTACATCACTACACGTGCCAATGAGAAACCCTGGATGACTACGGAGGTGCGTGACTTGCTGAAAGCACGGAACGCCGCTTACAAATCTGGTGACGTAGTGGCTCTGAGATCAGCAAGAGCCAACCTGGACCGTGCCATCAGAGAAGCTAAGCACACCCATGGTCAAAAAATCCAGAGTTTCTTTAATGACGCCATGAATACCAGGCGCATGTGGCAGGGAATTCAGACCATCACTGGATACAAGGCTGCTCCACCACCCTGTGAGGACAACACAATCTTTCTCAACAACCTCAATAATCACTTTGGACGCTTTGAGGCACTAAACAACACAACTACAATGAAAGTTGTTCCCAAGCATGTCCGGAGGACGCTGAAGAAAGTTAACCCCCGGAAGGCGGTGGGCCCGGACAGTATTCCAGGACGGCTGCTCAGGGACTGTGCCGACCAGCTGGCCCATGTCCTCACGGACATCTTGAACACCCCGCTGGACCAGGCTATTGTTCCATCATGTTTCAAGTCAGCAGCCATTGTTCCAGTGCCTAAAAAATCCCCAATCACTTGTCTGAATGATTACCGGCCGGTAGCACTCACCCCCATTATGATGAAGTGCTTTGAGAGGCTGGTCAAGGACCATATCATCTCCATACTTCCCCCCCAATCTCGACCAGTTCCCTCGCCGACGACACAACTGTGGTGGGACTCATCAGGGACAACAACGAACTGGCCTACAGGGAGGAGGTGAAACATCTGACAGACTGGTGTCACACCAACAACCTGATCCTGAATGTTGACAAAACAAAAGAGATCATTGTTGACTTCAGGAAAAAGCAGCATGGTGTAGTTTGCAGACTCACACACCACTCCTCAACGGCTCAGCAGTGAAGACCACAGACAGCACAAAGTTCTTGGGGGTGCAGCTCACAAACAGTCTGACCTGGTCCCTTCACACCTCCTCACTGGTGAAGAAGGCACAGCAGCGCCTGCACTTTCTGCCCAGGTTGAAAAGAGCACAGCTCCCCCCTCCCATCCTCACCACGTTCTACAGAGGCACCATAGAGAGCATACTGACCAGTTGCATCTCTACCTGGTCTGGAAACTGCAACACCTCAGACTGGAAGTCTCTGCAGAGAGTGGTGAGGACAGCAGAGAGGATCATCGGGACGTCTCTTCCTTTCATCAGAGACACTGCTAATAAACGCTGCCTCACCAGAGCCCAGAACATTATAGAAGACCCCACTCACCCCCACCACGGCCTGTTCCCCCTGCTGCCCTCTGGCAAGAGGTTCCGCAGCATAAGGAGCAGAACAACCAGACTCTGCAACAGTTTCTTTCCCCAAACCATCAGACTATTGAACCAGAAATAACTTCTCTCCTGAGCAATGTGATGTAACTCCTCTCTAAGAACTCTTACATGTATATATTGTATAGAGTGGATATATGTTATTTATATAAAGTACATTTATATTTTAAGTACACATTTTATTTTATATTTATGCATCAGCACCACGACACTTTTAAATATTTATGACCAATTACTCAGTCACTTGTACAGTAAGCCAGGACAACAAAACTTCATTTGAATTGTACATTGTATAATCTCGAAATGACAATAAAGTTTTTGATTGATTGATTTGATTGAGAATAGCAACACCCTTGTTCTGAGAGGTTCAGGGTCTAAAGGGTCTAACCTGTCTGTCTCTCTCTCTGTCTCCAGGTGTGGGAGTTGTCCTCAGGTGAGCTGCTCCTGTCCGTCCTGTTTGACGTGGAGGTCATGTCTGTGACCTTTGACCCCTGCGAGTACTTCCTGTTCTGTGGAGGCAGCGATGGAAACATTTTCCAGGTTTCTCTGTGCAGCCAGGTGAGTCTGCAAACTACACCATACATACTACTACACACCATACATACTACTACACACCATACATACTACTACACACCATACAAACTACTACACACCATACAAACTACTACTACACCATACAAACTACTACTACACCATACATACTACTACACCATACAAACTACTACTACACCATACAAACTACTACTACACCATACAAACTACTACACACCATACATACTACTACTACTACACCATACAAACTACTACTACACTATACAAACTACTACTACCTATACAAACTACTACTACACTATACAAACTACTACTACACCATACATACTACTACACACCATACAAACTACTACACCATACAAACTACTACACCATACAAACTACTACACACCATACATACTACTACACACCATACATACTACTACTACACCATACAAACTACTACACCATACAAACTACTACACCATACAAACTACTACACCATACAAACTACTACACACCATACAAACTACTACACACCATACAAACTACTACACACCATACAAACTACTACACACCATACATACTACTACACCATACAAACTACTACACGCCATACAAACTACTACACGCCATACATACTACTACTACACCATACAAACTACTACTACACCATACAAACTACTACTACACCATACAAACTACTACTACACCATACATACACCATACAAACTACTACTACACCATACAAACTACTAACTACACCATACAAACTACTACACACCATACAAACTACTACACACCATACATACTACTACACACCATACATACTACCTACTACACCATACATACTACTACTACACCATACAACTACTACACCATACATACTACTACACCATACATACTACTACACACCATACAAACTACTACACCATACATACTACTACACACCATACAAACTACTACACCGTACATACTACTACACACCGTACAAACTACTACACACCGTACAAACTACTACACACCATACATACTACTACACACCATACAAACTACTACACTATACATACTACTACCACCATACAAACACCACACACACACATACTACTAGGACCCAGACGCCGACCTGGACCCGGACCGGTACTTCTATTTTAATGGCACTTTTTATTTTTTTAGCTTTGCACATTCGCTCCGCTTTGTATCCCGGAGGACGGCGCTTCGCACACACCTACACACATAAACAGAGGGGAGGAAAGGAGAGGAGTGAACTAGAGAATCACCGCACTCGTTTTTTACAGCACTGGTTTAGCGGTTCAGGAAACTCACAGACCAATTACATGCGAGTTAAGCCATCCCACGTGATGCTACTCAGCCGATCAAATCTGTGCATTCCAACAGGCAAACATTGCGACTCTGAATACAGACAGATGAGAGGCGCGTGACAGACGGAAAGACGAGTTAGCGATACAGAGAGAAGACGGAGAAAGGGAGAGAAACACAGACGAAGAGACGAGTGAGCGGCAGACAGGGAGAGAACAATAACTACTCATGGCGCTCCCCAAGAAGAGAGAAGTCAACAGAGCTTTCAACCCAGACTCATTCATGTCCATCCTTCCCACTGGAGCACAACACCAGCGTCTCATGTGCTCAGAGACCGTGGTGCTCATTAACAGTGATGATGTGAAACGCCACTATGAGACAAAGCACAACGTTATTGACCAAACAAACCCACTCAAGTCAGAACTGAGGGCTCAGAAAATAAGCACTCAGAGCCCAATGTGATTTTGATTTGTGACAGAATAAAGCAAATAGCCTGTCAGCATCATCAGCCACAGAGAACAGTGCAACCCAGGATGTGTTAGCCTGGGTTAAACTGTTCAATTGTTAAGATGTGTTGAGACTTAAATCAAGATGTGAAACGGTTAAAGAAAAAGGAAAACTCAACTTATAATTGAAGAGATTCAAGGGAATCGATATAAACATTTAGAGATGGCTCTGAGCCACAAAAACAAGAGAAGAGGAACCTGAGTTGTAAACTAATGAGCTGCTGCTTGTGTCGATAAAGATTAAGAGTTTGAACTGTTTGTTTGATCTGCAGAGTCTCAGTCGGGAAAAATCCTTTCAGTCAGACAACGATGGGGACACGGCTTTCAAAGGACACAGGTAGGTCATTTAAATACAAACATAACATTAAGTCTTATAAACTCATTTAAATACAAACCTAACATTAACTCTTATAAACTATGAATGTCTCTCAGGAATTTGGTGACCTGTCTCTCGGTGTCGATGGACGGTACCCTGCTCCTCTCCGGGTCACATGACGAGACGGTTCGACTCTGGGATGTGCAGAGCAAACAGAGCATCCGCTGCCTCGCCCACAAAGGTTAGCCCTCCAGCTGTATTACCAGTTATTAATGTGTTAATCTGGTCATGGAGGGAAGCAAAGACGTGTGGATCTGATGTAAACCCGACTCGGGTCTCAGGAGGAGAGTCTAACCGTCTCTGCTTCTGTTTATTAATGAAGCTCTTCACCCGCCGCCCTCGCTCTCTCTGGAGGAGCTTTTACCTTCCGTCTCATTCATAATAAGTGATCATGCTGCGTCTGACAGGAACATGAAGAAGAAACGCCCGCTGTGATCATGACTGGCACTTTATAATTAACCAAATCCTCTCTGTGCTGAAGGCCTCCGCACTTCAAACGGACCGTCAGGGACGATAATCCTCCTCTGGCTGGACGCACGGACTCGTGGTCGTCCCCCGCCTTCGTCACGTTCTTGGTCTTCCTGCTCACACCGCAGCAGCAGGCTGTTGAAGGAAAGCTTCATCTCCGTGACGGCAGCTCCTCAAACCGATTCGTCTCAGTAGAGCAGATTCAGCTGCATGCTGGGAAACACCAGAGGAACCACAAGAGTCTCTGACACTTATTTATTTAAAATCACAACCTGATTATATGAAGAAACGTCACAACAGAAGCATTCACTTCATTATTCAGAAACATTAATATGATGAAATATCTTTCCCACAAGGTCCATTTAGTAGCTTGTGTGCAGCTCTTGATCACATGATCTTCATCAGACGACTGCTGATGAAGATTGTGTAATGTGACTGAAAGCTCTGGAACAGACTTGTGTGAATCGTGATGTGAAATAGTTTCTAAGGCGTCTAAATTTAAACCATTTATAGAAAACGTTTTCGTTTTCATCACTGACGATTTTTCAGTCTGAAAAGTTGATTATTTTCTACTCTGGGAAAGACCTGCATGCAGATTAGGACACGCATACAAATCTGTGATTACATCCAGAGTAGAGTGTCGGTGTATAACTGGGAGCTGTAACGAGATTCAGTCAGAGTTCAGGACAGTGAGCAGCAAACTGAGGAATGAAAGATTTGAATCGGGTCTGATATCTGCAGCATTGCACAGTTCAATGTTTCCGTCTGCTCGAAGCGGTCGAGTCTCTCCGATTGTTGTTAAGAGACCTGAGTCTGACAGCAGAGTGAGACCTCTTGACTCTACAACAGCTTTACGTCAGCTGAGCTGCTCGAAGAGCCCTAAAGCTGCAGTCTCTGTAACATCCAGCAGGAGACTCCTCTGTAACATCCAGCAGGAGACTCCTCTGTAACATCCAGCAGGAGACTCCTCTGTAACATCCAGCAGGAGGAGACTCCTCTGTAACATCCAGCAGGTGGAGACTCCTCTGTAACATCCAGCAGGAGGAGACTCCTCTGTAACATCCAGCAGCAGGAGACTCCTCTGTAACATCCAGCAGCAGGAGACTCCTCTGTAACATCCAGCAGCAGGAGACTCCTCTGTAACATCCAGCAGGAGACTCCTCTGTATCATCCAGCAGGAGACTCCTCTGTAACATCCAGCAGGAGGAGACTCCTCTGTATCATCCAGCAGGAGGAGACTCCTCTGTATCATCCAGCAGGAGGAGACTCCTCTGTAACATCCAGCAGGAGGAGACTCCTCTGTAACATCCAGCAGGAGGAGACTCCTCTGTAACATCCAGCAGGAGGAGACTCCTCTGTAACATCCAGCAGGAGACTCCTCTGTAACATCCAGCAGGAGGAGACTCCTCTGTATCATCCAGCAGGAGGAGACTCCTCTGTATCATCCAGCAGGAGGAGACTCCTCTGTAACATCCAGCAGGAGGAGACTCCTCTGTAACATCCAGCAGGAGACTCCTCTGTAACATCCAGCAGGAGGAGACTCCTCTGTATCATCCAGCAGGAGGAGACTCTCTGTAACATCCAGCAGGAGGAGACTCCTCTGTATCATCCAGCAGGAGACTGCTCTGTAACATCCAGCAGGAGGAGACTCCTCTGTATCATCCAGCAGGAGACTCCTCTGTATCATCCAGCAGGAGACTCCTCTGTAACATCCAGCAGGAGGAGACTCCTCTGTAACATCCAGCAGGAGGAGACTCCTCTGTAACATCCAGCAGGAGACTCCTCTGTAACATCCAGCAGGAGGAGACTCCTCTGTAACATCCAGCAGGAGGAGACTCCTCTGTAACATCCAGCAGGAGGAGACTCCTCTGTAACATCCAGCAGGAGGAGACTCCTCTGTAACATCCAGCAGGAGGAGACTCCTCTGTAACATCCAGCAGGAGGAGACTCCTCTGTAACATCCAGCAGGTGGAGACTCCTCTGTAACATCCAGCAGGAGGAGACTCCTCTGTAACATCCAGCAGCAGGAGACTCCTCTGTAACATCCAGCAGCAGGAGACTCCTCTGTAACATCCAGCAGCAGGAGACTCCTCTGTATCATCCAGCAGGAGGAGACTCCTCTGTAACATCCAGCAGGAGGAGACTCCTCTGTAACATCCAGCAGGAGGAGACTCCTCTGTAACATCCAGCAGGAGACTCCTCTGTAACATCCAGCAGGAGGAGACTCCTCTGTAACATCCAGCAGGAGGAGACTCCTCTGTATCATCCAGCAGGAGACTCCTCTGTAACATCCAGCAGGAGACTCCTCTGTAACATCCAGCAGGAGGAGACTCCTCTGTAACATCCAGCAGGAGGAGACTCCTCTGTAACATCCAGCAGGAGGAGACTCCTCTGTAACATCCAGCAGGAGACTCCTCTGTAACATCCAGCAGGAGGAGACTCCTCTGTATCATCCAGAAGGAGGAGACTCCTCTGTATCATCCAGCAGGAGGAGACTCCTCTGTAACATCCAGCAGGAGGAGACTCCTCTGTAACATCCAGCAGGAGGAGACTCCTCTGTAACATCCAGCAGCAGGAGACTCCTCTGTAACATTCAGCAGGAGGAGACTCCTCTGTATCATCCAGCAGGAGGAGACTCTCTGTAACATCCAGCAGGAGGAGACTCCTCTGTATCATCCAGCAGGAGACTCCTCTGTATCATCCAGCAGGATACTCCTCTGTAACATCCAGCAGGAGGAGACTCCTCTGTAACATCCAGCAGGAGACTCCTCTGTAACATCCAGCAGGAGACTCCTCTGTAACATCCAGCAGGAGACTCCTCTGTAACATTCAGCAGGAGGAGACTCCTCTGTATCATCCAGCAGGAGGAGACTCTCTGTAACATCCAGCAGGAGGAGACTCCTCTGTATCATCCAGCAGGAGACTCCTCTGTATCATCCAGCAGGAGACTCCTCTGTAACATCCAGCAGGAGGAGACTCCTCTGTAACATCCAGCAGGAGACTCCTCTGTAACATCCAGCAGGAGGAGACTCCTCTGTAACATCCAGCAGGAGACTCCTCTGTAACATCCAGCAGGAGACTCCTCTGTAACATCCAGCAGGAGGAGACTCCTCTGTAACATCCAGCAGGAGGAGACTCCTCTGTAACATCCAGCAGGAGGAGACTCCTCTGTAACATCCAGCAGCAGGAGACTCCTCTGTATCATCCAGCAGGAGACTCCTCTGTAACATCCAGCAGGAGGAGACTCCTCTGTAACATCCAGCAGGAGGAGACTCCTCTGTAACATCCAGCAGGAGGAGACTCCTCTGTAACATCCAGCAGGAGGAGACTCTGTAACATCCAGCAGGAGGAGACTCTCTGTAACATCCAGCAGGAGGAGACTCCTCTGTAACATCCAGCAGGAGGAGACTCCTCTGTAACATCCAGCAGGAGGAGACTCCTCTGTAACATCCAGCAGCAGGAGACTCCTCTGTAACATCCAGCAGGAGGAGACTCCTCTGTAACATCCAGCAGGAGGAGACTCCTCTAAAACATCCAGCATGAGGAGACTCCTCTGTAACATTGAGCAGGAGGAGAATCCTCTAAAACATCCAGCATGAGGAGACTCCTCTGTAACATTGAGCAGGAGGAGACTCCTCTAAAACATCCAGCATGAGGAGACTCCTCTGTAACATTGAGCAGGAGGAGAATCCTCTGTAACATCCAACAGGCCGAGACTCCTCTTTAAAATCCAGCAGGAGGAAACTCCTCTGTAACATCCAGCAGGAGACTCCTCTGTAACATCCAGCAGGAGGAGACTCTCTGTAACATCCAGCAGGAGGAGACTCCTCTGTAACATCCAGCAGGAGGAGACTCCTCTAAAACATCCAGCATGAGGAGACTCCTCTGTAACATTGAGCAGGAGGAGAATCCTCTAAAACATCCAGCATGAGGAGACTCCTCTGTAACATTGAGCAGGAGGAGAATCCTCTGTAACATCCAACAGGCCGAGACTCCTCTTTAAAATCCAGCAGGAGGAAACTCCTCTGTAACATCCAGCAGGAGACTCCTCTGTAACATCCAGCAGGAGGAGACTCTCTGTAACATCCAGCAGGAGGAGACTCCTCTGTAACATCCAGCAGGAGGAGACTCCTCTGTAACATCCAGCAGGAGGAGACTCCTCTGTAACATCCAGCAGGAGACTCCTCTGTAACATCCAGCAGGAGGAGACTCTCTGTAACATCCAGCAGGAGGAGACTCCTCTGTAACATCCAGCAGGAGGAGACTCCTCTGTAACATCCAGCAGGAGGAGACTCCTCTGTAACATCCAGCAGGAGACTCCTCATGTTCTTCAACATGATGTTCATTTAGTAACTTATGGAAACATTTAAAATAGAGGATAAAGCAGCGTCTGCTTTAGGGCGGGGCAGTCTGTGATTGACAGGTGGTTGTTTGTGTTTTCATCTTAAACTTTCACTCTTTCACAGTTTGTGTTTTCACCTCAAAGTTAGTGTAACATGTCACTGCTGGTTCCAAAAACAAGATGGCAACTTCTTATATGCGGTCTATTAAAATTCCTAACAGTCTTTTCAGGACACTTTGTATATAGAGCAGGTTTACGCCGTACTCTAAAATAATATTACAGACGACCCCGCTCCTAGTTGAGGAGGGAAATCAAAAACTTAAGACATATATTTTATATATTTTGGATTGTTGGTCCATAAGACATTTTAATGATCTCTTGTGATATCTCCTCTGTGGGAAAATGTTTTAATCTGATGAAATTGTTAAAGCTAAATGTTTTACTGTTGTCTGATTCTTTATGGGATGTCCAGGTTCGTTTTTAAAAGGTTTTCCCTCTTCAACATACTGTAAATCATAAATAAAACACTTCCTCTGAGCATACACTCATGGAAGGCGCAGGTTTGTACTGAAAAGTCAAAGTATATCTCTTGCTTGTTGTGGTAATAGAGACTGGCTAATTATCTCGCTCAATTACAAATATTGATCGTCCGCTTGGCTGCGGCTGCGGGAATTACACTAATGGTCTAAATGTGGTCCAACATGGAGACATAAATCAGACTGAGAGCGTCGGAGGCTGAAGAGCTGCCAACGCACTGCAGAGGAAACGCCTTCATCTGCAGACAGTGTTTACACTGAACTGATGCACCTGAACACACCACAACACCTAAGCGCGTCGCATGAGCATCACCTGAACTTATCACACGACACCTGAACACACCACGTATATTAAGTGGTGCTCCTCTTAAGGGTTTGAGAGCATTTTATTCTTTTATGAAAACAATCCGTGCAAATAAGTTATTTCTCGTTAGGTTTACAGAAACTAAAGATGCTCATGTTGTCGGTGGGAAGCCAGACATTCGACTAGATGAATTGACTTTAGTCAAGCTAACAGAATAATGTTCACAACCTTAAGACGAACTGCAGAATATAAAGACTGACCCCTGAGCAAGGCATTAAATATTAAACATGGATATTTATCACAGATGCATCTGAAGTGCAAATTTTACACTCCACTAGAAAAAACACGTTATTTAATTCTTAACATGCACAGAAAACACAAAATCACAAAGGACTTCAGTCCTGACTAAAGTATAACAACAGGAGACCCGGAGACTTTCTACAGCCAACAGATTACTCTGAGAGCACAGACCTCCACCAAGGCCACATGCTGCATCCTGCAATGTTAACCAAAGTGACAAAGAGTCTGATCCTCTCCGTTATGTAACGTGTTCTTCTCGGCCCGTATTACCCCCTCGCACCGCGCCTCATGACCATCGATCTGGTCTGTGCAATCCTGCTGGCTTACAGACCTCCCTGCTGGAAGTAGTAATTATATTAATACAATCTGCCTCATGATATTTGTCCTGTTAAACTGCAGACAACTTCCTGTTACCGGTTACATTAAACATTGTTCTCTCCCGTCCTCCGGGTCCTTTGGGGGAGGTTTTTCCTCTCTAACATCCCTGAAAATGGCGTCCGCTTGTTCTTCTCTGTGACTTCAATGTCAGAGAAGTCAACAGACTTATTGTCTCTCCTCTCAGAAATCCTTTATTAGTCCCACAACAGGGTAATTGACCTTGTTACAGCAAAAGAACATTTGAAGTAAAGTGGCGAGAACACAACTCCTCCTGCTCTCTCACTGTGTGTGTGTGTGTGTGTGTCACTCACACAGGTGCAGCCCCCTCAACCTCATATTCACCAGAAACCACTTCGAGCCTCTCTGTGACCCTCTACTGTCTCTCCCTCTCTACTCTGTCCCCCTGGACTATCTGTTCCCCTCTCTGTCTTCTCAACTTGCAGCTGAGTCCTCCAACCTGGGAGCTGGAGGGGAACCTGTGCTGACAGGACCATCAAAAAACCCTGACGACCTCTTGACCTTTCAAACTCTTCTCTCCTCTTCTTCTATTTCTGAAGCAAAAAGCTCTTCAACCCATAGAAACTCTTCTCTATCTCCTCGACCCCCTCAGTCCTCCACCTCCTTCTTACCTTTTGCCACTTTATCAACTACTTCTTAAAAAAAATAGACGACACGCTCTTCATTTTCCAACTTACTAACTGTACTAACTGACCGACCCCCCCCTCCAAATGAAGGTCTAACCCTCGTTACCTCTGCCCCCACTCCACCTGCCCTCTGGACCCTGTCCCCTCTCACCTTCTCCAGTCTATCGGACTTTCTTACCATCTCATCAACAATTTCTGAACAACTGGCTGCTTCCCAACTGTCTTAAAGAGGCAGCAGTGAGCCCCCCCAAGCGTCTTCAGTCGACTTTCGTCTTACCTTCAGCAGAACAACCTTCTTGATCCGCACCAATCTGGTTTCAAGGCTCCACTCAGCTGAGACTGTCCTCACTCTCACTGAGGAACTTCACACTGCTAGAGCAGCCCCCCCTCCTCTGTTCATCCTTCTGGACCTTTCTGCTGCGTTCCACACAGTGAACCACCAGATCCTCCTCTACACCCTCCAAGTCTCAGGCTCTGCTCTCTCCCTGCTGAATCCTACCTGAAGGACCTACAGAGTAACTTGCAACTCACCACTGGGGTACCTCAGGGCTCCTTCTGTCTGACATCTCTCAGTAGATGTCTGACACCACTTGAAGCTCCACCTCTACAAGACCGAACTGCTTTTCCGTCTGGGGAAGGGCTCTCCCATCCCATGCAGCAGCCTGACTGGTCTTCAACCCCCCCCCAGTTCTCCCACAATGCACTGCTCCTCCCTTCACTGGTTACCAGTAGCAGCCAGACTCTGGTGCTGGTCCACCGTGCTGTGAATGGATCAGCCCCTTCCTACATCCAGGCCATGGTCAAACCAAATTCTCGGATTAAAGTGACGCTGAGCTGAATCTGTTTTCTTTTCAGCACTGGATTTGTTTTCATGTTTGTGTGGAATGTTATCTCCAGTAAAATCATAACATAATAACCTGTAAATAACAACTCCAAATTCTTCCCTTCGTTTTAGTCCAAAAAAGTTAATTCTGAAAACTTTCACATTTTATCTTTTTACAAAACATGAACAACCTGAATTTTCTTAAGAAAGAAAGTTACAATTTCAACAATATTATGAGTTTATCATATTATCGTTTTGGCCCCCGGGCCTTATGTTTGACACCCCTGGTTTAAATGATTACTATTTATTGTGTTAGTCTAATCTTCTGCTTCAAACATTTTCACTGACAAGTTTTATTCATTGAAGAAAGTTGATTTAATAAACAAAGACGACAAATCACTTTAAAACACGACAATCATTTGAAGCTTTGAATGTGAAAACAAACATTCAGCTGCAGCATTGCAGCGTTTCTTCCTGAAGTTGACTGCAGCACCTAAAAGTCTCAAGAGTTTCAAACTAAAGTTCAAACTCTGTTTCTTCAGTTTGGTTTCCGAGTTGTGATGAAAGTTTGATGTTCAGTCCGACCTTCAGCTCGTTCAGGCGAATATAAAATACAAGAAGAAGAAGTCAGACGTCTTTAATACTTTAGGACATTTAAAAACACAAACTTTGACTTTTTCTGCACTCGACAGATTTTGATAATAAATCAGATTTTCTGTTTTAAAAGGTGTCCGGACCGCTATTACATTATATTAACTTACATTATAGTTACTGATCCTGTCGCCTGCCTGAATGTGATGAACTGGTTTTTATAGTAGGAGTTTGATATTATTTATTGTTGTACCTGAAGATTAAAATATAAAATGTGCACTCCCAGTCCGTACATTAAAACCTGAGTGGCAGCGCCAAAACGTTCAAAAAGTTACCCGACCCCCGGTCAGCGTAGACGATGCATGGATGTAAAAATGTTTGCATGGAAACTCTGAAAATTCAATGAAAAGTTTTCTGTGAGTTTAAAGAGTTTCCTGGGAGGTCAGAGAACATGAAGCTGATCAGCGAGCCTCAGTTATAGAAGTAAATATTACTGGAGCTCCTTTAATCAGAAGAAACAAAGAGTTCATACAGACGACGGACACATCGATAAATGTATGAATAAGTGAATGTGGAGCAGACGGCCAGCGCTGACGGAAGACATGTTGGCTCCCTGACATAAATAAAAGATGATATGAAATAATCAGGTCAGCAGCGCTGCACGATCTCTGCTGCAGCTTTCCGGTTATTTCAGGTCACAAACTGAAGAAATGTCCTCCGTGTGATCTGCTCCGAGCTGCGTCAGGCACCTGCTGATGGTCACATGAATTATGGTATCTGTCGTCCTCTGACGTCACTCCCTGTCTATGCCTTCAGGTCCGGTGACAAACGCCATCATCATGGCGGCTCCGGCGAACATGTTCCTGCCCGACAGTCGTCCCGCCGTCCCTCTGCCACGCTTCAGCCGCCACCTGCACACCTCGGAGGGCGGAGAGTCCGGAGAGGTGTGTGTCCGCCCAGGGCTCTACACACAGGTGAGGCGCAGGTGGCGTGTTGACACTTTTATTTTGAAATGTTTCAGGAGGAGGAGCAGACGTACCTGCAGAAAGCTGACAGGCTGAACTTTTATTTTGAAATGTTTCAGACAGGCTGAACTTTTATTTTGAAATGTTTCAGGAGGAGGAGCAGACGTACCTGCAGAAAGCTGACAGGCTGAACTCTTTGATGAACGCGGTGACGGACAAGGTGAGGGAGCGGGGCTTCAGGCCATCATGTGACTCAGACTGTAAACAGACTAAATGTCAGAGACAGAAATATAAAATGTCACAGAGAGCCTGAAGAGTCGCGACACTCTGCTGACTTTAATTCTTATCAGTTATTAGCACTTTGTAATCATTCATTATTTATATTAAATATTATTTTTAATATTGTTTTGCATGTTCCAGTCGGTGTTTGGTGACGGAGAGAACACGAAGGTTCGAGTCTCCGAACTGGAAGAAGAAGTTCAGACTCTGAAGAAAGTCAACAAAGATCTTTACGAGTTCTCCAGCCAGCTGCTCACCAAGCCCACATAGACACACACACAGTGCACACACACAGTGCACACACACAGTACACACACTCAGTACACACACTCAGTACACACACTCGGTACACACACTCAGTACACACACACACACAGACAGTACACACACTCAGTACACACACTCAGTACACACACACACTACACACAGACAGTACACACACTCGGTACACACACTCGGTACACACACTCAGTACACACACTCGGTACACACAGACAGTACACACACTCAGTACACACACACACTACACACAGACAGTACACACGTTTAAACAGTCTGATGATTTTTGTTGTAATAAAATAAAAGGCTTTTGTTTTGGTAGAACTTCCTGTTTCTTTCTGTTTCTGTGTTGCACTGACTGAAGATGAAACAAAGTCAAAGTGACAGAATTACAAACTTTGAACTAACCACAGGTACCCTCACTGAATTTAAATATTATATTAAATAGAAGTACCTCCTAGCGACTATATTCTGAAAGAATCGAGTCTGCGGAACATTCGGTGTTGACCTCGATTAACCCGACAGCTGCGAGTTCAGAATATATTTTCATTATCTGAAGGTTTTTGTAAAAGCAGTTTAAATCTGCTGATGAGAGAATCTGTGCAGAGTAACATCAAATAATCCACATTCGAGAAGGGGTTCTGTCCTTTATTACGGAACATAATCACTGCTTTATTATATGTACACTCTTTATTATTCATTCATTACCAATTTCTAATTATTATGAGCAGTTTAGCTTCATGTCCCCCCCTGCCCTGTAATATATATTAATTATTTCCCACAATTAATGTTAGAAATCAATGAATAAAAGTCAATAGAATAAAAATAAACATGGATGAAAATAATGTAAAAAGAAATGATTAAAGCTTAAAAACGTTAAGATATAATGGTTTAATTTGTTTTAAATTGTATTGTTTCATTGAAAGATAAGATCATTTATGTAAAGCATTATTGTCCAGCTGTTACTTTTCTGACTGGTTGTAATGAAGCTTTAACAAATGTATAATATATATTATTAATATATATGTATTTAATATGCCCATCTGTGAAACTTTCAAATTCAAAAAACGTTCAAACATGTTTTATTCTCTTTATTTATTTTTACTGATTAATCTCCTTCGGGGCTTATTTTTACCCTTTAATAAACTAAAACATTGCTTCGATCAACCTTTATTTAAAAGAGCAGCTCAGTGACACACATTAAAATATTAAAAACTGGATTAATGGCAGAGATTAAAAACATCAAATAAACTCAAACAGTTCAAGAAAAAGAAAAGATGACCTTCAAAGTGTCCTCACGGTGGGCGCCCCGGTAGCTCACCCTTTCACAATCTACACTTACCTGACGCATCATTCATATTTACAGACTAAAGTTTATACAATGACTTAATAACTTATGACATTTAGTCTGTGTTAAAATCTACATTAATAATATAAATAATGAATTATGCTGTATAATGTAAATCTGGCATTTTAAATGTAAAAATTACAAATGTCAAGTTGTTATGAATATTTTTCATTTAGTCTTTAAATCACAGTGAAGAAATTATTCATATTTTGTGTTCAGTTTGACCTTTAGGAAGTTACACAGGCAGAATATCCTTTAACAATAACATTAACAATAATAATACTAATATTAATAACAGTAATGTTAATACTATTGATAACAATAATAATAGGCTATATTGCATGTCAGTCCTGGAAGACTGGAACATTTTTCTCCATTAATTGTGTTTTCATCACTAACGTTTGCCCCCCAGTTTCTCCCCCTCGTCTTCCACACACAGACTATCTGCAGGTTTAGGGTTCAGAGTCAAGTTGTTAATGATAGTAGAGGGGTTGTTATTTATAGAGGGGTTGTCCACTTCTTTAGATGAAGTCCACATGGGGGGTCCAGGACTGTCTACGTGCCCCCCCCCCCAGGTATTTAATGATATATATGATGTAGTCTCCCCTCTACCATCACTAACAACCCCTCTATAAATAACAACCCCTCTACTACTGTGACTTAACCCATTGGTCTGTGGATTATGCTTCCGAAGCCCTGAGAGGGTGGAGATGAGACAGAAATGTCATTAAATGTTTTTGGTCTCTCAATAATTAGTGTGTGTGTGTGTGTGTGTGTGTGTGTGTGTTGTTGCTCTTCTTGTGACATCTGAGGATCTAACAGTTTAGATGATTTTATTTTTCTAATTAATGTTTATTCTAGTTGTTCAACTTTCTCTCTATGAGATCTGGTTTGTATTGGAACATGTACTGTGTGTGTGTGTGTGTGTGTGTGTGTGTGTGTGTGTGTGTGTGTGTGTGTGTGTGAGTTTGAGTGCATGTATGTGTGTGTGTGTGTGTGTTATATAACTCGCCTGTGATGTTCTGACGATGACGAATCTAAACCTCACGGAGGAGAAATTATCTGGATTCTCCCCAAAAATCATTCAGTGCTGCCAGAGCTGAGACAAGTTACTGCAGTATTAATACTACAGAGTAGTAGTACTACAGAGTATAGTAAATAGTATTAATACTACAGAGTATTAGTACTACAGAGTATAGTAAATAGTATTAATACTACAGAGTATTAATATTACTACAGGTATGAATGAATACTACAGAGTATAAATACTTGAGTATTAATACTAGAGTATATTTACACTGTTAAAGTTCAAGCGTTTCATCAATAATGCATCATTTATTACAACCTAATTATTTATAAATTATTAAAATCTCAAAGAAACAGTTGTACTACTGATTCTTTATAACAGAGTATAAATAATAAAGAGTATATATACTAGAGTATTAATACTTCTCTGTTACAGTTTAAGCATTTCATTAATAATGTATAATTTATTATAATTCTATAATTTATTAAAATCTTAAAGTTAACAGTTTGATTATTAAAGTATATTTTATTATAATTTTGTATTTATTAAAATACACCTCCTATAACACCTTCACCAACACCTCTTGTATCACTTCCTGTAACACCTCCACCAACACCTCCTCTAACAACTACAACATCTCCAACACCTCAGATAACACCTCCTCTAACACTTCCTGTAACACCTCCACCAACAACTCCAACATCTCCTCCAACACCTCCTCTAACACCTTCACCAACACCTCCTGTAACATCCACCTCTTCCAACACCTCATCCACCAACACCTCCTCCAACACCTCCTGTAACACCTCCTATAACACTCCTCCAACACCTCCTGTATCACTTCCTGTAACACCTCCTCCAACACTTATGTAACACTTCCTGTAACACCTTCTGTAACTCCTCTAACAGTTTATAATAATAATAATAATAATAATAATAATAATAATAATAATAATAAATTGTATTTATAGGCGCACTTTTCATTTGCAAACAAAACTCAAAGTTTCACTTTCATCTTCTTTATTACTCCTTGTTTTAATGTCCCCCCACATCCTCCCCCCACCCCCTCCTCTCCTGTCAGGATCTCCCTGCACCTCCTGTTTACAGAACCCCCCCCCCCCCCCCTCCCCTGGCAGTCTCTCTCCTCTCTCGGTGTTTCGGCGGGTGTACAGGGAGGAGAGGCAGAGCGATGCAGAGAGCTCGGCAGGATGTCTTTCACCTCCTCCTCTTCCTCCTTTTTCTCCTGGTCCCGGACTCTCCGTGCCATCCTCCTCCTGCAGCTCCTCCGTGTGCCGCCGTGCCTCCTCCACCCGCAGCCGTGCCACCTTCTGGCTCAGATCGGACACACCGTGCGCGTCGGTGCGCTCCTCCCGGCGCAACGGGCGGCTCGTGTCCAGGTTCAGGCTGCACTGAGCCGCGCGGCGGCCACGATGAACCGGGTCCGGGACACGGAACGGGACCAGGACCAGCACTCAGAGCGGGACCAGGACCCGGAGCGGGACAACTTTCTTCCGTACAATCTGAGTCTACAGCTGGTGTCCCGGCAGCCGGCCGCGGCGGACCCGGAGTCGGTGTTCCGGTGCGTGTGTCAGGGCGTGGTGGTGACCGGAATCTCTGCCGTGCTCGCCTTCCCGCAGAGCCGCGAGGAGCTGCTCCAGGTCGACTTCATGTCCGCCTTCCTGGAGATCCCCTTCATCAGCGTCATGGAGCACGGAGAGCCGCTCCGCACGCAGGTACGAGTCCCACTCAACACACGAGTCACATTTAACACACACACACACACCTGGATCCGAGGTGGCGGCACGTGCGCTCCCGGTTCTGCCACGTGGCTCCGGTGTGTCCCGGTGTAGGTCTCCTGCTTCTGGTTTCATGTGATCCGGTTTGACCTTGACTGTCTGGTGTCTGCAGGTTTCTGTTTGACGGAGCCTTTGAGCTCTGGGCTGGTGTTTGTTTGTATATTGACTTGAATATGGTGTGTGTGTGTGTGTGTGTGTGTGTGTGTGTGTGTTTGTGTGCATGTATTTATTTCAGAGTAAAGTCAGAAGGACTTCCTGTCTGAAGTCTGACTGTTCTTATAATATGACCCCCCCACACCTGTAGCTTCACTGTGTTCATCAGACAATGTGTGTAAAGAGTCTGTACAGAGTGTGTACAGTGTGTGTACAGAGTGTGTACAGTGTGTGTGTATAGTGTGTGTACAGAGTGTGTACAGTGTGTGTACAGTGTGTGTGTAAAGAGTGGTGTATACAGTGTGTGTACAGAGTGTGTACAGTGTGTACATTGTGTACAGAGTGTGTTATTCTATATTAATATTATTCACAGATTATAATTAAGGCTGTCAAGCGATTTAAAAAAAAATAATCTAATTAATTACAAGCTTTGTGATTAATTAATCGCGATTAATCGCATATAACAATATTTGCTGTCAGAGCTCCGTGCTCTGTGCTGTCGGACCAAAAGTCAGGGGCATCTAGGAGCACGATTAATCTGCGTTAATATTTTCAACGCGTTTTTTTTCTGTGATTAATTAATCTAAATTAACGCGTTAATTCGACAGCCCTAATTATAATGCACAGAATATTATTCCCTAACCCCGATCACATTTTTGTAATAAAAATATTTAATTTTTAAAATGTATTTATTTACACTTTTCTTCTCTATTAATACTCATGGAGTCGGTATGCTTTAAGATTCACTTTGTTAAACACAAAGCAGAGAAAATGACTCAATGACATAACAAAACATGTAAATATGGATAAAATCAACCTGATAATTTTACTGCAGGAAGTTCTATTACATCTTATTTACTTAAACAACATATCTGATATTAGTTTCAATAATTAGTCAATGGCATAAAATACAAAAGCAACGACTTGTGACTTCTCTTGGACTGCTGTGTTGTCGTGTTGTGTTGCTGTGTTGTTATGTTGCTGTGTTGCTGTGATGTTGTGTTGTTATGTTGCTGTGTTGCTGTGATGCTGTGTTGTTATGTTGCTGTGTTGCTGTGATGCTGTGTTATGTTGCTGTGTTGTGTTGCTGTGTTGTGTTTCTGTGTTGTGTTGCTGTGTTGTGTTGTTGTGTTGCTGTGTTATGTCGCTGTGTTGTGTAGTGTTGCTGAGTTGTCGTGTTGTGTTGCTGTGTTGTTATGTCGCTGTGTTGTATTATTGTGTTATCGTGTTGTGTCGCTGTGTTGTGTGTCTGTTGCTGTGTTGTGTTGCTGTGCTGTTTTGCTATGTTGTGTTGTCGTGTTGCTGTGTTGTTGTGTTGTGTTTTTGTGTCGCTCTGTTGTGTTGCTCTGTTGTGTTGCTCTGTTGCGTTGCTTTACATTACAGTACATTTAGCTGACGCTTTTGTCCAAAGCGACAAGCAATCATACAGATACAACTCCGAACAGCAAGAATCTTGTAAGTACAATAGCTTCAAATACAATCGTATAAGTGAACACTGTCTTCAAATAAGCCAGTTTGAAGTGCAACATACAGAAACAACAGATTACAAATTCAACTATTAGCTACAAATAAGTCAAACCAGTATAAGTGCAACATACAAAGAGCTGCAGTGGAAACAGGTGAGTGTTCAGTCTGCAGAGATGTGAAGACTATCTGCTGTCCTGACATCAATGGGGAGGTCGTTCCACCATGTTGGAGCAGGACAGCAAACAGCCACTCGCAGTGAGGCGATTGGTCGATGCAGAGCGAAGTGAACTTGCTAGGCTGTATGGTTTGACCATCACTTGGATGTAGGAAGGGGCTGATCCATTCACAGCACGGTGGACCAGCACCAGAGTCTTGAAGCAGATTCGGGCCATCACTGGTAGCCAGTGAAGGGAACGGAGGAGAGGTGCATTGTGGGAGAACTTGGGTAGATTGAAGACTAGTCGGGCTGCTGCATTCTGGGTGAGCTGTAGAGGTCAGATGGCTCATGTAGGCAGTCCAGCCAGGAGGGAGCTGCAGGAGTCAAGACGTGAGATGACAAGAGCCTGGACAAGAACCTGCGTCGCCTTCTGAGTCAGGAGGGGACGTGTCCTCCTGATGTTGTACAGCGTGTGTCTGCAGGAGGGGACGTGTCCTCCTGATGATGTACAGAGTGTGTCTGCAGGAGGGGACGTGTCCTCCTGATGTTGTACAGAGTGTTGTACAGGAGTGGACGTGTCCTCCTGATGATGTACAGAGTGTGTCTGCAGGAGGGGACGTGTCTTCCTGATGATGTACAGAGTGTGTCTGAAGGAGGGGACGTGTCCTCCTGATGTTGTACAGAGAGTGTCTACAGGAGGGGACGTGTCCTCCTGATGTTGTACAGAGTGTCTGCAGGAGGGGACGTGTCCTCCTGATGATGTACAGAGTGTGTCTGCAGGAGGGGACGTGTCCTCCTGATGTTGTACAGAGTGTTGTACAGGAGTGGACGTGTCCTCCTGATGTTGTACAGAGTGTTGTACAGGAGTGGACGTGTCCTCCTGATGTTGTACAGAGTGTGTCTGCAGGAGGGGACGTGTCCTCCTGAAGTTGTACAGAGTGTGTCTGCAGGAGGGGACGTGTCCTCCTGATGTTGTACAGAGTGTCTACTGGAGGGGACGTGTCCTCCTGATGTTGTACAGAGTGTCTGCAGGAGGGGACGTGTCCTCCTGATGTTGTACAGAGTGTCTGCAGGAGGGGACGTGTCCTCCTGATGTTGTACAGAGTGTGTCTGCAGGAGGGGACGTGTCCTCCTGATGTTGTACAGAGTGTGTCTGCAGGAGGGGACGTGTCCTCCTGATGTTGTACAGAGTGTGTCTGCAGGAGGGGACGTGTCCTCCTGATGTTTTACAGTGTGTCTGTAGGAGGGGACGTGTCCTCCTGATGTTGTACAGAGTGTTGTACAGGAGTGGACGTGTCCTCCTGATGTTGTACAGAGTGTTGTACAGGAGTGGACGTGTCCTCCTGATGTTGTACAGAGTGTCTGCAGGAGGGGACGTGTCCTCCTGATGTTGTACAGAGTGTCTACTGGAGGGGACGTGTCCTCCTGATGTTGTACAGAGTGTCTGCAGGAGGGGACGTGTCCTCCTGATGTTGTACAGAGTGTGTCTGCAGGAGGGGACGTGTCCTCCTGATGTTGTACAGTGTGTCTGCAGGAGGGGACGTGTCCTCCTGATGTTGTACAGTGTGTCTGCAGGAGGGGACGTGTCCTCCTGATGTTTTACAGTGTGTTTGTAGGAGGAGACGTGTCCTCCTGATGTTGTACAGAGTGTCTGCAGGAGTGGACGTGTCCTCCTGATGTTGTACAGAGTGTTGTACAGGAGTGGACGTGTCCTCCTGATGTTGTACAGAGTGTGTCTGCAGGAGGGGACGTGTCCTCCTGATGTTGTACAGAGTGTCTACTAGAGGGGACGTGTCCTCCTGATGTTGTACAGAGTGTCTGCAGGAGGGGACGTGTCCTCCTGATGTTGTACAGAGTGTGTCTGCAGGAGGGGACGTGTCCTCCTGATGTTGTACAGAGTGTGTCTGCAGGAGGGGACGTGTCCTCCTGATGTTGTACAGAGTGTCTGCAGGAGTGGACGTGTCCTCCTGATGTTGTACAGAGTGTTGTACAGGAGTGGACGTGTCCTCCTGATGTTGTACAGAGTGTCTGCAGGAGGGGACGTGTCCTCCTGATGTTTTACAGTGTGTTTGTAGGAGGAGACGTGTCCTCCTGATGTTGTACAGAGTGTCTGCAGGAGTGGACGTGTCCTCCTGATGTTGTACAGAGTGTCTACTGGAGGGGACGTGTCCTCCTGATGTTGTACAGAGTGTGTCTGCAGGAGAGGACGTGTCCTCCTGATGTAGTACAGAGTGTGTCTGCAGGAGGGGACGTGTCCTCCTGATGTTGTACAGAGTGTCTGCAGGAGGGGACGTGTCCTCCTGATGTTGTACAGAGTGTTGTACAGGAGTGGACGTGTCCTCCTGATGTTGTACAGAGTGTTGTACAGGAGTGGACGTGTCCTCCTGATGTTTTACAGTGTGTCTGTAGGAGGGGACGTGTCCTCCTGATGTTGTACAGAGTGTTGTACAGGAGTGGACGTGTCCTCCTGATGTTGTACAGAGTGTTGTACAGGAGTGGACGTGTCCTCCTGATGTTGTACAGAGTGTCTGCAGGAGGGGACGTGTCCTCCTGATGTTGTACAGAGTGTCTACTGGAGGGGACGTGTCCTCCTGATGTTGTACAGAGTGTCTGCAGGAGGGGACGTGTCCTCCTGATGTTGTACAGAGTGTGTCTGCAGGAGGGGACGTGTCCTCCTGATGTTGTACAGTGTGTCTGCAGGAGGGGACGTGTCCTCCTGATGTTGTACAGTGTGTCTGCAGGAGGGGACGTGTCCTCCTGATGTTTTACAGTGTGTTTGTAGGAGGAGACGTGTCCTCCTGATGTTGTACAGAGTGTCTGCAGGAGTGGACGTGTCCTCCTGATGTTGTACAGAGTGTTGTACAGGAGTGGACGTGTCCTCCTGATGTTGTACAGAGTGTGTCTGCAGGAGGGGACGTGTCCTCCTGATGTTGTACAGAGTGTCTACTAGAGGGGACGTGTCCTCCTGATGTTGTACAGAGTGTCTGCAGGAGGGGACGTGTCCTCCTGATGTTGTACAGAGTGTGTCTGCAGGAGGGGACGTGTCCTCCTGATGTTGTACAGAGTGTGTCTGCAGGAGGGGACGTGTCCTCCTGATGTTGTACAGAGTGTCTGCAGGAGTGGACGTGTCCTCCTGATGTTGTACAGAGTGTTGTACAGGAGTGGACGTGTCCTCCTGATGTTGTACAGAGTGTCTGCAGGAGGGGACGTGTCCTCCTGATGTTTTACAGTGTGTTTGTAGGAGGAGACGTGTCCTCCTGATGTTGTACAGAGTGTCTGCAGGAGTGGACGTGTCCTCCTGATGTTGTACAGAGTGTCTACTGGAGGGGACGTGTCCTCCTGATGTTGTACAGAGTGTGTCTGCAGGAGAGGACGTGTCCTCCTGATGTAGTACAGAGTGTGTCTGCAGGAGGGGACGTGTCCTCCTGATGTTGTACAGAGTGTCTGCAGGAGGGGACGTGTCCTCCTGATGTTGTACAGAGTGTTGTACAGGAGTGGACGTGTCCTCCTGATGTTGTACAGAGTGTTGTACAGGAGTGGACGTGTCCTCCTGATGTTGTACAGAATGTGTCTGCAGGAGGGGACGTGTCCTCCTGATGTTATACAGAGTGTTGTACAGGAGTGGACGTGTCCTCCTGATGTTGTACAGTGTGTCTGCAGGAGGGGACGTGTCCTCCTGATGTTGTACAGAGTGTGTCTGCAGGAGGGGACGTGTCCTCCTGATGTTGTACAGAGTGTTGTACAGGAGGGGACGTGTCCTCCTGATGTTGTACAGAGTGTCTGCAGGAGGGGATGTGTCCTCCTGATTTTGTACAGAGTGTTGTACAGGAGTGGACGTGTCCTCCTGATGTTGTACAGAGTGTTGTACAGGAGTGGACGTGTCCTCCTGATGTTGTACAGAGTGTGTCTACAGGAGGGGACGTGTCCTCCTGATGTTGTACAGAGTGTGTCTGCAGGAGGGGACGTGTCCTCCTGATGTTGTACAGAGTGTCTGCAGGAGGGGATGTGTCCTCCTGATTTTGTACAGAGTGTTGTACAGGAGTGGACGTGTCCTCCTGATGTTGTACAGAGTGTTGTACAGGAGTGGACGTGTCCTCCTGATGTTGTACAGAGTGTGTCTACAGGAGGGGACGTGTCCTCCTGATGTTGTACAGAGTGTGTCTGCAGGAGGGGACGTGTCCTCCTGATGTTGTACAGAGTGTCTGCAGGAGGGGACGTGTCCTCCTGATGTTGTACAGAGTGTTGTACAGGAGTGGACGTGTCCTCCTGATGTTGTACAGAGTGTTGTACAGGAGTGGACGTGTCCTCCTGATGTTGTACAGAGTGTGTCTGCAGGAGGGGACGTGTCCTCCTGATGTTGTACAGAGTGTCTGCAGGAGGGGACGTGTCCTCCTAATGTTGTACAGAGTGTTGTACAGGAGTGGACGTGTCCTCCTGATGTTGTACAGAGTGTTGTACAGGAGTGGACGTGTCCTCCTGATGTTGTACAGAGTGTGTCTACAGGAGGGGACGTGTCCTCCTGATGTTGTACAGAGTGTTGTACAGGAGTGGACGTGTCCTCCTGATGTTGTACAGAGTGTTGTACAGGAGTGGACGTGTCCTCCTGATGTTGTACAGAGTGTCTGCAGGAGGGGACGTGTCCTCCTGATGTTGTACAGAGTGTCTACTGGAGGGGACGTGTCCTCCTGATGTTGTACAGAGTGTCTGCAGGAGGGGACGTGTCCTCCTGATGTTGTACAGAGTGTGTCTGCAGGAGGGGACGTGTCCTCCTGATGTTGTACAGAGTGTCTGCAGGAGGGGACGTGTCCTCCTGATGTTGTACAGAGTGTGTCTGCAGGAGGGGACGTGTCCTCCTGATGTTGTACAGTGTGTCTGCAGGAGGGGACGTGTCCTCCTGATGTTGTACAGAGTGTCTGCAGGAGTGGACGTGTCCTCCTGATGTTGTACAGAGTGTTGTACAGGAGTGGACGTGTCCTCCTGATGTTGTACAGAGTGTGTCTGCAGGAGGGGACGTGTCCTCCTGAAGTTGTACAGAGTGTGTCTGCAGGAGGGGACGTGTCCTCCTGATGTTGTACAGAGTGTCTACTGGAGGGGACGTGTCCTCCTGATGTTGTACAGAGTGTCTGCAGGAGGGGACGTGTCCTCCTGATGTTTTACAGTGTGTTTGTAGGAGGAGACGTGTCCTCCTGATGTTGTACAGAGTGTCTGCAGGAGTGGACGTGTCCTCCTGATGTTGTACAGAGTGTTGTACAGGAGTGGACGTGTCCTCCTGATGTTGTACAGAGTGTGTCTACAGGAGGGGACGTGTCCTCCTGATGTTGTACAGAGTGTCTACTAGAGGGGACGTGTCCTCCTGATGTTGTACAGAGTGTCTGCAGGAGGGGACGTGTCCTCCTGATGTTGTACAGAGTGTGTCTGCAGGAGGGGACGTGTCCTCCTGATGTTGTACAGAGTGTGTCTGCAGGAGGGGACGTGTCCTCCTGATGTTGTACAGAGTGTCTGCAGGAGTGGACGTGTCCTCCTGATGTTGTACAGAGTGTTGTACAGGAGTGGACGTGTCCTCCTGATGTTGTACAGAGTGTGTCTGCAGGAGGGGACGTGTCCTCCTGAAGTTGTACAGAGTGTGTCTGCAGGAGGGGACGTGTCCTCCTGATGTTGTACAGAGTGTCTACTGGAGGGGACGTGTCCTCCTGATGTTGTACAGAGTGTCTGCAGGAGGGGACGTGTCCTCCTGATGTTTTACAGTGTGTTTGTAGGAGGAGACGTGTCCTCCTGATGTTGTACAGAGTGTCTGCAGGAGTGGACGTGTCCTCCTGATGTTGTACAGAGTGTTGTACAGGAGTGGACGTGTCCTCCTGATGTTGTACAGAGTGTGTCTGCAGGAGGGGATGTGTCCTCCTGATGTTGTACAGAGTGTCTACTGGAGGGGACGTGTCCTCCTGATGTTGTACAGAGTGTCTGCAGGAGGGGACGTGTCCTCCTGATGTTTTACAGTGTGTTTGTAGGAGGAGACGTGTCCTCCTGATGTTGTACAGAGTGTCTGCAGGAGTGGACGTGTCCTCCTGATGTTGTACAGAGTGTCTACTGGAGGGGACGTGTCCTCCTGATGTTGTACAGAGTGTGTCTGCAGGAGAGGACGTGTCCTCCTGATGTAGTACAGAGTGTGTCTGCAGGAGGGGACGTGTCCTCCTGATGTTGTACAGAGTGTCTGCAGGAGGGGACGTGTCCTCCTGATGTTGTACAGAGTGTGTCTGCAGGAGGGGACGTGTCCTCCTGATGTTGTACAGAGTGTGTCTGCAGGAGGGGACGTGTCCTCCTGATGTTGTACAGAGTGTCTGCAGGAGTGGACGTGTCCTCCTGATGTTGTACAGAGTGTTGTACAGGTGTGGACGTGTCCTCCTGATGTTGTACAGAGTGTGTCTGCAGGAGGGGACGTGTCCTCCTGAAGTTGTACAGAGTGTGTCTGCAGGAGGGGACGTGTCCTCCTGATGTTGTACAGAGTGTCTACTGGAGGGGACGTGTCCTCCTGATGTTGTACAGAGTGTCTGCAGGAGGGGACGTGTCCTCCTGATGTTTTACAGTGTGTTTGTAGGAGGAGACGTGTCCTCCTGATGTTGTACAGAGTGTCTGCAGGAGTGGACGTGTCCTCCTGATGTTGTACAGAGTGTGTCTGCAGGAGGGGACGTGTCCTCCTGAAGTTGTACAGAGTGTGTCTGCAGGAGGGGACGTGTCCTCCTGATGTTGTACAGAGTGTCTACTGGAGGGGACGTGTCCTCCTGATGTTGTACAGAGTGTCTGCAGGAGGGGACGTGTCCTCCTGATGTTTTACAGTGTGTTTGTAGGAGGAGACGTGTCCTCCTGATGTTGTACAGAGTGTCTGCAGGAGTGGACGTGTCCTCCTGATGTTGTACAGAGTGTCTACTGGAGGGGACGTGTCCTCCTGATGTTGTACAGAGTGTGTCTGCAGGAGAGGACGTGTCCTCCTGATGTAGTACAGAGTGTGTCTGCAGGAGGGGACGTGTCCTCCTGATGTTGTACAGAGTGTCTGCAGGAGGGGACGTGTCCTCCTGATGTTGTACAGAGTGTTGTACAGGAGTGGACGTGTCCTCCTGATGTTGTACAGAGTGTTGTACAGGAGTGGACGTGTCCTCCTGATGTTGTACAGAATGTGTCTGCAGGAGGGGACGTGTCCTCCTGATGTTGTACAGAGTGTTGTACAGGAGTGGACGTGTCCTCCTGATGTTGTACAGTGTGTCTGCAGGAGGGGACGTGTCCTCCTGATGTTGTACAGAGTGTGTCTGCAGGAGGGGACGTGTCCTCCTGATGTTGTACAGAGTGTTGTACAGGAGGGGACGTGTCCTCCTGATGTTGTACAGAGTGTCTGCAGGAGTGGACGTGTCCTCCTGATGTTGTACAGAGTGTTGTACAGGTGTGGACGTGTCCTCCTGATGTTGTACAGAGTGTGTCTGCAGGAGGGGACGTGTCCTCCTGAAGTTGTACAGAGTGTGTCTGCAGGAGGGGACGTGTCCTCCTGATGTTGTACAGAGTGTCTACTGGAGGGGACGTGTCCTCCTGATGTTGTACAGAGTGTCTGCAGGAGGGGACGTGTCCTCCTGATGTTTTACAGTGTGTTTGTAGGAGGAGACGTGTCCTCCTGATGTTGTACAGAGTGTCTGCAGGAGTGGACGTGTCCTCCTGATGTTGTACAGAGTGTCTACTGGAGGGGACGTGTCCTCCTGATGTTGTACAGAGTGTGTCTGCAGGAGAGGACGTGTCCTCCTGATGTAGTACAGAGTGTGTCTGCAGGAGGGGACGTGTCCTCCTGATGTTGTACAGAGTGTCTGCAGGAGGGGACGTGTCCTCCTGATGTTGTACAGAGTGTGTCTGCAGGAGGGGACGTGTCCTCCTGATGTTGTACAGAGTGTGTCTGCAGGAGGGGACGTGTCCTCCTGATGTTGTACAGAGTGTCTGCAGGAGTGGACGTGTCCTCCTGATGTTGTACAGAGTGTTGTACAGGTGTGGACGTGTCCTCCTGATGTTGTACAGAGTGTGTCTGCAGGAGGGGACGTGTCCTCCTGAAGTTGTACAGAGTGTGTCTGCAGGAGGGGACGTGTCCTCCTGATGTTGTACAGAGTGTCTACTGGAGGGGACGTGTCCTCCTGATGTTGTACAGAGTGTCTGCAGGAGGGGACGTGTCCTCCTGATGTTTTACAGTGTGTTTGTAGGAGGAGACGTGTCCTCCTGATGTTGTACAGAGTGTCTGCAGGAGTGGACGTGTCCTCCTGATGTTGTACAGAGTGTCTACTGGAGGGGACGTGTCCTCCTGATGTTGTACAGAGTGTGTCTGCAGGAGAGGACGTGTCCTCCTGATGTAGTACAGAGTGTGTCTGCAGGAGGGGACGTGTCCTCCTGATGTTGTACAGAGTGTCTGCAGGAGGGGACGTGTCCTCCTGATGTTGTACAGAGTGTTGTACAGGAGTGGACGTGTCCTCCTGATGTTGTACAGAGTGTTGTACAGGAGTGGACGTGTCCTCCTGATGTTGTACAGAATGTGTCTGCAGGAGGGGACGTGTCCTCCTGATGTTGTACAGAGTGTTGTACAGGAGTGGACGTGTCCTCCTGATGTTGTACAGAGTGTTGTACAGGAGTGGACGTGTCCTCCTGATGTTGTACAGAATGTGTCTGCAGGAGGGGACGTGTCCTCCTGATGTTGTACAGAGTGTTGTACAGGAGTGGACGTGTCCTCCTGATGTTGTACAGTGTGTCTGCAGGAGGGGACGTGTCCTCCTGATGTTGTACAGAGTGTGTCTGCAGGAGGGGACGTGTCCTCCTGATGTTGTACAGAGTGTTGTACAGGAGGGGACGTGTCCTCCTGATGTTGTACAGAGTGTTGTACAGGAGTGGACGTGTCCTCCTGATGTTGTACAGAATGTGTCTGCAGGAGGGGACGTGTCCTCCTGATGTTGTACAGAGTGTTGTACAGGAGTGGACGTGTCCTCCTGATGTTGTACAGTGTGTCTGCAGGAGGGGACGTGTCCTCCTGATGTTGTACAGAGTGTGTCTGCAGGAGGGGACGTGTCCTCCTGATGTTGTACAGAGTGTTGTACAGGAGGGGACGTGTCCTCCTGATGTTGTACAGAGTGTTGTACAGGAGTGGACGTGTCCTCCTGATGTTGTACAGAGTGTGTCTGCAGGAGGGGACGTGTCCTCCTGATGTTGTACAGAGTGTCTGCAGGAGGGGACGTGTCCTCCTGATGTTGTACAGAGTGTTGTACAGGAGTGGACGTGTCCTCCTGATGTTGTACAGAGTGTTGTACAGGAGTGGACATGTCCTCCTGATGTTGTACAGAGTGTGTCTACAGGAGGGGACGTGTCCTCCTGATGTTGTACAGAGTGTTGTACAGGAGTGGACGTGTCCTCCTGATGTTGTACAGAGTGTTGTACAGGAGTGGACGTGTCCTCCTGATGTTGTACAGAGTGTTTCTGCAGGAGCGGGTTGTTACTGTGTTGCTGTGTTGAGTACTGACGGTGTAAAACAAACAATAAATCTAATTTTGTCGTGTCTCGGAGGATCTTTTTAAAATCTTTTTTTAATCCTTTTATTTATATTTTGTCGATGAGCTTCACAGACGGGAAACTTTGTGTTTCCTGAAGCAACAAACAGCTGATTCTGTGTCAGCGTGGCTCCTCTTGCTTGTTTGTTGTTGTTGTTTTCACAGATTCTCTGAAGGAGCTCCAACATCTGCTCAGAGACTCAGAGACTCAGCTGTTTGATGTTTATAGACTCAACAGCAGATTTTTATTCTGCCTCTGTTACTCTGTTACCCGTCTGTCTGACAGCAGCTGCTTAAACATCTAATAATATGAATGGAGTTTGGTTGCTGGTGCTGGATGGTGTTTTCTGTTTTGCAAAACGTTATATTTTATATGAAGAGGCCACAGATAATATCTTCACTGTGTGTATGTGTGTGTGTGTGTGTGTCTCGTCATTATTTATGATACTAGCTGATAAAACCTGTGAAAATATGAATGAAGTTTGGTTGGTGCTTGTAATTTTACAGTCCCAAATCCAGCACTGCAGATATTAAAACACAAACAATATGAATGCAGTTTGGTGTGAAGCAGGAGAGGTTTATCAGGTACAGAGTGAGTTTGTTTTGAAGATGAATAATGTGAATACATTCTTGTGAACGTTAAATAATCGTTCTGGTTCTCACTTCTCATAAGATGAAAAGGCGTTTTGATCTCTGGAAACTTCAAAAACATCCATTATAAAAATCTTATTAAAGATTTAAACTTCCTCCGCTGCCTGTTGACATATTGAGAGACGTTCACAAACAAACACATTTAATAACACCAAAATAATCATTTACATTCATATACAGTGACTGCAGCAGTAATATGATCTAAAGTGATTTTTATATTTCAGAAGAACTACAGAGTTCTCTCAGAGGAAATCCAGAGTGAATGTGATGATCAGCTGACCAATAATAATATTAATATAATATATTAATATAATATTAATATTAATATTATATTGTTTGTCCATCCATCCATCCATCCATCGTCTACCGCTTATCCAGGATTGGGTCGCGGGGGCAGCAGCTACCGCAACCCTAAGGAACCCCAATCTTCCCTTCTCCGGGCCACATCCTCCAGCTCCGACTGGGGGATCCTGAGGCGTTCACAGGCCAGTGAAGAGATATAATCGCTCCACCGAGTCCTGGGTCTTCCCCGGGGTCTCCTCCCAGCTGGACGTGCCTGGAACACCTCCCTAGGGAGGCGCCCAGGTGGCTCCTTACTAGATGCCCGAACCACCTCAACTGGCTCCTTTCAACGTAAAAGAGCAGCGGCTCTACTCCGAGTCTCTCACGGATCTCTAAGGGAGACGCCAGCCACCCGTCTGAGAAAACCTATTTCGGCTGCTTATACTCGTGATCTCGTTCTTTCGGTCATGACCCAGCCTTCATGACCACAGGTGAGGGTAGGAACGAAGATCCATGGCCTCAGATTTTGAGGTGCTGATCCTCATCCCAACCGCTTCACACTCTGCTGCGAACCGATCCAGTGACTGTTGAAGGTCACAGACCGATGATGCCATAAGGACCACATCATCTGCAAAGAGCAGCAATGAGATCCTTAGGTCACCGAACTGCAACCCCTCTCCTCCACGACTACGCCTCGATATCCTATCCATGAAAATCACGAACAGGATTGGTGATAAAGCGCAGCCCTGGCGGAGGCTAACATTCACTGGGAACGAGTCCGACTTACTGCCGAGTATCCGGACACAACTCTCGCTTTGGGCGTACAGGGATTGGATGGCCCTCAGAAGTGACCCCCTCACCCCATACTCCCGCAGCACCTCCCACAGTACCACCTGGGGGACCTGGTCATACGCCTTCTCCAGATCCACAAAACACATGTAGACCGGATGGGCGTACTCCCAGGCCCCCTCCAGGATCCTTGCGAGAGTGAAGAGTTGGTCCGTTGTTCCACGACCAGGATGGAATCCGCATTGTTCCTCTTCAATCAGAGGTTTGACTACCGGCCGAACCCTCCTTTGCAGTACCTTGGAGTAGACTTTACCAGGGAGGCTGAGAAGTGTGATACCCCTGTAGTTGGCACACACTCTCTGGTCCCCCTTTTAAATAGGGGAACCACCACCCCGGTCTGCCAACCCCTAGGCACTGTTCCAGACTTCCACGAAATGTTGACGAGGAGTGTCAACCAAGACAGCCCCTCAACACTCAATGCCTTCAGCATTTCTGGACGGATCTCATTCAAATTCAAATTCAAATTTATTTGTATAGCCCAATATCACAGATTATACATTTGTCAGGTTACGACACCCTCTGTCCTTAGACCCTCGCATCGCACAAGGAAAAACTTCCTAAAAGAAACCCCATAATTAAAAGGGGGAAAAAATGGAAGAAACCTCAGGGAGAGCAACTGAGGAGGGATCCCTCTCCCAGGACGGACATACGTGCAATAGATGTCGTATGTACAGGATAAACAACATAGTACAAATACAACATTTGACAGAGAATGATGTGTTGAAAAAGAGAACGTTTGGATGAATCCAGGAAAATGTCAAAAAGGCTTCCCGGTGTCCAGCAGGACCAGGGCAGCAGGCGCATCCACGATTCCTGATCCTGACATAAACTTTATCAGTGGCAACCTGCCACATGAGACACAGAAACCCCGGACCTCATCAACCCCTGCGGCTTTGCCACTGTGGAGTTGTTTGACTACCTCAGTGACTTCCATCAGGGAAATTGACGATGATCCCCCATCAGCTTCCAGCTCTGCCTCTACCATAGAGGGCGTGTTAGTCGGATTCAGGAGTTCCTCAAAGTGCTCCTTCCACCGGCCGATAACCTTCTCAGTCAAAGTCAGTAGGGTCCCACCCTTGCTGTACACAGCTTGGATGGTTCCTCGCTTCCCCCTCTTGAGGTGCCGGATAGTTTTCCAGAAGCACCTTGGTGCCGACCGAATGTCCTTCTCCATAGCTTCTCCGAACTTCTCCCACACCCGCTGTTTTGCCTCTGACACGGTAGAGGCTGCCGCCCTTCTAGTCCTTCGGTACGCTGCAACTGAAGTCCTCCCGGATAACATAACCCGGAAGGAAGGACTTCTTGACCACCGGGGTCCACCACGGTGTTCGAGGGTTATCGCCCCTTGAGGCACCTAAGACCTTGAGACAGCTCATCACGCCAGCTTCAGCAATAGAGGTTTTGAACATCGCCCACTCAGGTTCAATGCCCCCAACCTCCACAGGGATGTCTGAAAAGCTCCGCCGGAGGTGTGAGTTGAAGATCCCCAGGACAGGGGCTTCCTCCAGACGTTCCCAGTTCACCCGCACTACCCATTTGGGTTTACCAGGTCTGTCCAGAGTCTTCCCCCACCCCTTGATCCAACTCACCACCAGATGGTGATCAGTCAACAGCTCCGCCCCTCTCTTCACCCGAGTGTCCAAAACTTGCGGCCTCAGATCAGATGATACGATTCCAAAATCGATCATTGACCTTTGGCCTAGGGTGCTCTGGTACCACATGCACTTATGAGCATCCTTATGTTCGAACATGGTGTTTGTTATGGCCATTCCATGACTAGCACAGAAGTCCAACAACAAACGACCATTCGGGTTTAGATCAGGGAGGCCCTTCCTCCCAATCACGCCTCTCCAGGTGTCTCCATCGTTTCCCACGTGTGCGTTGAAGTCTCCCAGCAAGACTACGGAGTCCCCTACTGGAGCCCCCTGCAGGGCTCCATTCAGGTTCTCCAAGAAGGCCGAATACTCCGAACTGCGGTTTGGGGCATAGGCACAAACAACAGTCAGAGTTTTCCCCCCATAACCCGAAGGCGTAGGGAGGCGACCCTATCGTCCACCGGGGTAAACTCCAATGTAGCGGCGCTCAGCCGGGGGCTAGCCAAGACTGCGTAGAGGTAAGCCCCACCAGATCCAACTGGTAGCACTCCACCTCCCGCACTAGTTCCGGCTCCTTCCCTCACAGAGAGGTGACGTTCCACGTCCCCAGAGCCAGCCTCTGCTGCCCGGGTCTGGTCCGTCGAGGTCCCTGACCATCAAACCCGGCCACCAGGCGCTCGCTGTCGGGCCCTCCCTCTGGGCCTGGCTCCAGACGGGGGCCCCGGGCTTCTTCCGGGCAGGGTCTCTCCTTTCCTTTCCCTTTTTTCCATGAAGTCGTTTTTGAACCATTCTTAGTCTGGCCCCTCACCTGAGACCAATTTGCCTTGGGAGACCCTACCAGGAGCACTAGGCTCCAGACAACACAGCTCTCAGGTTCATAGGGACACACAAACCTCTCCACCACGATTAGGTGATGGTTCCCAAAGAGGTATATTGTTTTATTATTGTTTGTGAGGAACAATATAGAAGATTTAACTCTTTATGAAGAACAATATAGAAGATTTAACTCTTTATGAAGAACAATATAGAAGATTTAACTCTTTATAAAAAACAATACAGAAGATTTAACTCTTTATAAAAAACAATAGAGAAGATTTAATTCTTTATAAAGAACAATATAGAACATTTAACTCTTTATAAAGAACAATATAGAACATTTAACTCTTTATAAAGAACAATATAGAACATTTAACTCTTTATAAAGAACAATATAGAACATTTAACTCTTTATAAAGAACAATATAGAACATTTAACTCTTTATAAAGAATATAGAAGATGTAACTTTATAAAGAACAATATAATAATAATAATAATACATTTTATTTGTAAAGCGCCTTTCAAAGCTAAAAGCAATCTCAAGGCACTACAATGCAGAACAACAACAACAACAATAGACATAAGATTTTACTGAAAGGCTTTTGTGAAAAGAAAGGTTTTTAGGCTCTTCTTGAAGGAGTCGGTGGCCTGTGGAGCCCTCAGGTGTTCTGGGAGGGAATTCCACAGGTGAGGAGCGGCTGAGCAGAAGGCCCAATCGCCCATGGTGCGGAGCTTGGTCCTGGGGGCGTGGAGCAAAGTTTTTTTAGAGGAGCGGAGGTTGCGTGTGGAGGTTTGTTGGGGGAGGAGTTCCTTGAGGTATGGAGGAGCATTTCCATGTATGCACTGATGGGTGAGGAGGGAGATGTTGTACGATCCTGAATGCGACAGAAAGCCAGTGGAGGGAGTGGAGAATGGGTGTGATGTGGTTATATTTTCACACCCTCATCAGGATCCTAGCGGCGCAGTTCTGGATATATTGGAGCTTTTGAAGGCTCCCGCTTGGAATCCCGATGAGGAGAGCGTTGCAGTAGTCCAACCTTGAGGAGATAAAGGCGTGGACGAGTTGTTCAGCATTTGACAGGGAGAGTGTGGGGTGGAGTTTTGTAATGTTCCTGAGGTGGTAGAAGGAGGTCTTGCACAGATGTTTGATGTGGGTGTCAAAGGTCAGACGAGGATCAAATCTTACACCTAGGTTGGTGACTGATGGTGATAGGGGTATGTTTTGACCAGAAAAGGTGATGTGGGTTATGAGGGAAGACTGGACCTGGTGTGATGTGCCAACTAAAATAGCCTCTGTTTTTGAGCTATTTAATTGAAGGTAATTGTCTTTCATCCAAGCCTTTATCTCCTCAAGGCAGGTGTTCAATGATGATGATGATGAAGATGTTGACAGTGGGGCTGCATGTGGCATCGGGTCGGTTTTTATATATAGCTGTGTGTCATCAGCGTAGCAATGGAATGGTATTCCATGCTGGCTGATGACACGGCCAAGGGGCAGAGTGTAGAGGGCGAACAGAGTGGGGCCAAGAACCAACCCTTGAGGGACACCACAGGTTACTGGGTGTATCTGCGAACTTGCACCTCCCAAGGATACATACTCTGTTCTTCCAGAGAGGTAGGACTGGAACCAACTCAGGGCGGAGTCAGAAAATCCGATGGTGTAGTGGAGGCCCTGAAGGAGGATCTGATGGTCGACCGTGTCGAACGCTGCAGTCAGATCCAGGAGGGTGAGGAGAGATGGGGAGCCAGCGTCAGCCGCCATCAGCAGGTCGTTTGTGACCCTGACCAGAGCTGTTTCGGTGCTGTGGGCGGAACGGAAACCAGACTGGAATTTCTCAAAGAGACAGTTGGCTTTGAGATGGTCCTGAAGCTGGGCTGCAACTACTTTTTCCAATACCTTTGATAAAAATGGCAGGTTGGAGATGGACCTGTAGTTGGTGAGGACATCCAGGTCTAAGGTGGGTTTTTTGAGAAGAGGTCTGATGACGGCAGTTTTTAGAGAAGATGGGACATGACCAGTCTGGAGCAAGAGGTTAATGACTTTGGTGATCAGGGGGCTTAGAGCACAAATGTTGGATTTGACCAGGGCTGTGGGAAAAGGGTCCAGGGCGCAGGTGGATGGTTTCATCCTGCGGATGATGTCCTCAACCTCTTGCTGAGAGATCTCCAAGAAGACGCGAAGAGGCGGGAAAATCCCAGGCTGTGGGTGGACAGCAGGGACAGACTGAGCGGAGGAGCTGGAGAGAAAAGAGCGGATGGTGTCGACTTTAGTCTTGAAGAAAGTAATAAAGCTATTGCAGTGCTCTTCTGTGGTGTCGGTGTGTGAAAGAGTTTGTGGCCTGAGGAGATGACTTATGGTGGAGAACAACTGCTTGGAGTTTCCAGGGTTTTTATTGATGATATTGGAGTAGAACTGTGTCCGTACGGCGGGCTTTCTCCAGGTAATTATAGCCAGGAGGGCAGACTTCATTTAGGGCAAAATAGGCCTCAGGCTGATGCCAGGTCTCAGTAAGACACATGAAGTCAATCCCCTTGTCTTGGATATGATCATGTATGAGACAGGATTTATTTGTGAGAAATTGTGCGTTAAATAGTTCTATTTTGAGGCTTGACGGAGTGGTTGACTGTAGAGGCAGGAGTAGGCTGAAATCCACTCCACGTTTTCTGTCCCACTTGGTGTGTAGCAATCTCGCGGTGTTTCCCGGGCTACTAACACCGAGCACGTCAGTTCTCTGATGACGTGGCAGACGTGCGACAGTGGTCCAGATGGAAGGAATGGATGACACAGGTGGACCAGGCTGGTGGTAAACAAACTTTCTACGGGAGCCTCTGTGAGTGTAACGAGGTCTGTGTAGGAGTCCAAATTGTTTGATGGCTGAGATGCATGTTGGAATTGTGTGGTTGTTGAGACTCAGCAGTTGCGGGATGGAATACGTGGACATCATGCCGGTTGCCACAGGTTTTAGTCTGGGGTTAGCCGTTAGCCATGGACAGAGATGGAGAACTGTTAAGCAAGGCAAGATGGTTATCCGTAGCATGGCAGGAGGAGAAGAAGCAGGGAGAAGCAGTCCGTTTCCAAGCAGCAGTTTAGCCGGCAAGCTAGTTGACGGCTAGCTGTGGAGGCAGCGGTCCTAGGCAACAAGGGCTAATCGCACCGGGACAGCTGAAGGGCTGTCCAGAGGATACCTCACATTAGCGGCAGTGAAACAGTGGTGGACGTATTGGGGCCCACTGGCAACAGGAAGCTGACCGTAGGAGCTGACCGGCTCGTTGGAAGCCGACAGACTGCTAGCTAGCCAGCTAGCGTTAGTTGTCCGGGAGCTGTCAATAGCGGTGGAAAGTGCCAGCAACAGGTAGCAGCGGTTATCCAAACATGGTTTGTAATTCAGTAGAAATGCAGTCAGCAGAAGATATAAGTTAGATGTTTAAAGGTAACATCTAACAACAACAACAACAATAGACTTAAACTAGAACTAGCAGGAGGAGAAGCGGCAAACAAGCAGAGCCAGTGTCCTCTCGTCCTTGTCTTTTAGTGTATGTATATATATATCTATATACAGGTACATCTCAATAAATTTGAATATCGTGGAAAAGTCAGTTTATTTCACTAATTCAATTCAAAAAGTGAAACTCATATTATATGCATTCATTACACACAAAGTGAAATATTTCAAGCCTTTATTTGATTATGGCTTACAGCTAATGAAAACCCAAAAATCAGTATCTCAGAAAATTAGAATATTGTGAGAAAGTTCAATATTGTTGACTCACGGTGTCACATTCTAATCAGCTAATGAACTCAAAACACCTGGAAAGGTTTTCTGAGCCTTTAAATGGTCTCTCAATCTGGTTTCACAATCATAGGGAAGACTGCTGACTTGACAGTTGTCCAGAAGACAGTCATTGACACTATCCACCAGGAGGGAAAGCCTCAAAAGGTAATTGCTAAAGAAGCTGGCTGTTCCCAGAGTGCTGTATCCAAACATATCCATAGAAAGTTGAATGGAAGGAAAAAGTGTGGTCGGAAAAGGTGCACAAGCAGCAGCAATAACCGCAGCCTTGAGAGGATAGTCAAGAAGAGGCCATTCAAAATTTTGGGGGAGCTTCACAAGGACTGAGGCTGGAGTCAGTGAAGAGCCACCACGCACAGACGTATCCAGGACCTGGGCTACAACTGTCGCATTCCTCATGTGAAGCCACTCCTGAGACAACGTCAGAAGCATCTTACCTGGGCTAAGGAGAAAAAGAACCGGTCTATTGCTCAGTAGTCCAAAGTCCTCTTTTCAGATGAAAAATCTGAATTTTCATTTGGAAATCAAGGTCCCAGAGTCTGGAGGAAGAGTGGAGAGGCACATACTCCAAGTTGCTTGAAGTCCAGTGTGAAGTTTCCACAGTCAGTAATGATTTGGGGAGCCATGTCATCGGCTAGTGTTGTCCACTGTGTTATCTCAAATCCAAAGTGAACGCAGCCGTCTACCAGGAAGTTTTAGAGCACTTCATGCTTCCTTCTTCTGAGAAGCTTTTTGGAGATGCTGATTTCATTTTCCAGCAGGACTTGGCACCTGCCCACACTGCCAAAAGTACTAATGCCTGGTTTAATGACCATGGAATCAATGTGCTTGATTGGCCTGAAAACTCACCTGACCTGAACCCTATAGAAAATCTCTGCGGTATTATCAAGAGGAAGATGAGAGACACGAGACCCAACAATGCAGACAAGCTGAAGGCCGCTATCGAAGCAACCTGGGCTTCCATAACCCCTCAGCAGTGCCATACGCTGATCGCCTCCATGCCACGTCGCATTGATGCAGTAATTCATGCAAAAGGAGGCCCAACCAAGTACTGAGTGCAGACACATGAACATACTTTTCAGATGGCCGACATTTATGTATTAAAAATCCTTTTCTTATTGGTTTTATGTAATATTCAAATTTTCTGAGATGCTGATTTTTGGGTTTTCATTGGCTGTAAGCCGTAATCATCAAGATTAAAACAAATAAAGGCTTTAAATATTTCACTTTGTGTGTAATGAATTCATATCATTTGAGTTTCACCTTTTGAATTGAATTAGTGAAATAATATATATATATATTTTACTTTTATATATATTTTATATATATATATATTTTTATATATATATATATATATATATATATATATATATATTACATATATATACATATATATATATATATATATATATTTGACATATATATATATATATATATATATATATATATATCCATCCATCCATCCATCGTCTACCGCTTATCCGGGATCGGGTCGCGGGGGCAGCAGCTCCAGTAAGGAACCCCAATCTTCCCTTCTCCGGGCCACATCCTCCAGCTCCGACTGGGGGATCCTGAGGTGTTCCCAGGCCAGTGAGGAGATATAATCTCTCCACCGAGTCCTGGGTCTTCCCCGGGGTCTCCTCCCAGCTGGACGTGCCTGGAACACCTCCCTAGGGAGGCGCCCAGGTGGCATCCTTACTAGATGCCCGAACCACCTCAACTGGCTCCTTTCAACGTAAAGGAGCAGCGGCTCTACTCCGAGTCTCTCACGGATGGCTGAGCTTCTCACCCTATCTCTAAGGGAGACGCCAGCCACCCGTCTGAGAAAACCCATTTCGGCCGCTTGTACCCGTGATCTCGTTCTTTCGGTCATGACCCAGCCTTCATGACCATAGGTGAGGGTAGGAACGAAGATCGACCGGTATATTGAGAGCTTTGCCTTCTGGCTCAGCTCTCTTTTCGTCACAACGGTGCGGTAAAGTGACTGTAATACCGCCCCCGCTGCTCCGATTCTCCGGCCAATCTCTCGCTCCATTGTCCCCTCACTCGCGAACAAGACCCCGAGGTACTTGAACTCCTTCACTTGGGGTAATGGCTCATTCCCTACCCGGAGTAGGCAATCCACCGGTTTCCTGCTGAGAGCCATGGCCTCAGATTTGGAGGTGCTGATCCTCATCCCAACCGATGATGCCATAAGGACCACATCATCTGCAAAGAGCAGCGCTGAGATCCTCAGGTCACTGAACTGCAACCCCTCTCCTCCACGACTACGCCTCGATATCCTATCCATGAAAATCACGAACAGGATTGGTGATAAAGCGCAGCCCTGTCGGAGGCCAACATTCACAGGAAACGAGTCCGACTTACTGCCGAGTATCCGGACACAACTCTCGCTTTGGGCGTACAGGGATTGGATGGCCCTCAAAAGTGACCCCCTCACCCCATACTCCCGCAGCACCTCCCACAGTATCACCCGGGGGACCCGGTCATACGCCTTCTCCAGATCCACAAAACACATGTAGACTGGTTGGGTGTACTCCCAGGCCCCCTCCAGGATCTTGTAAAGAGTTGGTCTGTTGTTCCATGACCAGGACGGAATCCGCATTGTTCCTCTTCAATCAGAGGTTCAACTACCGGCCGAACCCTCCTTTCCAGTACCTTGGAGTAGACTTTACCAGGGAGGCTGAGAAGTGTGATACCCCTGTAGTTGGCACACACTCTCTGGTCCCCCTTTTTAAATAGGGGAACCACCACCCCGGTCTGCCAACCCCTAGGCACTGTCCCAGACTTCCACGCAATGTTGACGAGGCGTGTCAACCAAGACAGCCCCTCAACACCCAAAGCCTTCAGCATTTCTGGACGGATCTCATCAACCCCTGCGGCTTTGCCACTGTGGAGTTGTTTGACTACCTCAGTGACTTCCATCAGGGAAATTGACGATGATCCCCCATCAGCTTCCAGCTCTGCCTCAACCATAGAGGGCGTGTTAGTCGTATTCAGGAGTTCCTCAAAGTGCTCCTTCCAGCGGCCGATAACCTTCTCAGTTGAAGTCAGCAGGGTCCCACCCTTGCTGTACACAGCTTGGATGGTTCCTCGCTTCCCCCTCCTGAGGTGCCGGATGGTTTTCCAGAAGCACCTTGGTGCCGACCGAAAGTCCTTCTCCATAGTTTCTCCAAACTTCTCCCACACCCGCTGCTTTGCCTCTGACACGGCAGAAGCTGCCGCCCTTCTAGTCCTTCGATACCCTGCAACTGTTTCCGGAGTCCTCCCGGATAACATAACCCGGAAGGACTCCTTCTTCAGTCGGACGGCTTCCCTGACCACCGGGGTCCACCACGGTGTTCGAGGGTTACCGCCCCTTGAGGCACCTAAGACCTTGAGACCACAGCTCATCACCGCAGCTTCAGCAATAGAGGTTTTGAACATCGCCCACTCAGGTTCAATGCCCCCAACCTCCACAGGGATAGCTGCACTACCCGTTTGGGTTTACCAGGTCTGTCCAGAGTCTTCCCCCACCCCTTGATCCAACTCACCACCAGATGGAGATCAGTCGACAGCTCCGCCCCTCTCTTCACCCGAGTGTCCAAAACATGCGGCCTCAGATCAGATGATACGATTACGAAATCGATCATTGACCTTTGGCCTAGGGTGCTCTGGTACCACGTGCACTTATGAGCATCCTTATGTTCGAACATGGTGTTTGTTATGGCCATTCCATGACTAGCACAGAAGTCCAACAACAAACGACCGTTCGGGTTTAGATCAGGGAGGCCCTTCCTCCCAATCACGCCTCTCCAGGTGTCTCCATCGTTTCCCACGTGTGCGTTGAAGTCTCCCAGCAAGACTACGGAGTCCCCTACTGGAGCCCCCTGCAGGGCTCCATTCAGGGTCTCCAAGAAGGCCGAATACTCAGAACTGCGGTTTGGGGCATAGGCACAAACAACAGTCAGAGTTTTCCCCCCCATAACCCGAAGGCGTAGGGAGGCGACCCTCTCGTCCACCGGGATAAACTCCAACGTAGCGGCGCTCAGCCGGGGGCTAGTGAGTATCCCCACCTCGGCCCGACGCCTCACACCTTGGGCAACTTCGGAGAAGAATAGAGTCCAACCCCTATCCAGGAGTACGGTTCCAGAGCCAAGACTGTGCGTGGAGGTAAGCCCCACCAGATCCAACTGGTAGCGATCCACCTCCCGCACTAGTTCCAGCTCCTTCCCCCACAGAGAGGTGATGTTCCACGTCCCCAGAGCCCAGCCTCTGCTGCCCGGGTCTGGTCCGTCGAGGTCCCTGACCATCACTGCCACCCGTGTGACAGCGCACCCGACCCCAGCGGTTTTTCCCATGAGTGGTGGGCCCACAGGATGGATGGATGGGAGGCATATATATATATATATATTACATACATATATATATATATTTTTTTTTACACATATATATATATATATATATTTTACATATATATATATATATATATATATATATATATATATATATATATATATATATATTACATACATATATATATATATATATATATATGTTATATATATGTAATATATATATATATATGTAATATATATATATATGTAATATATATATATATAGATTACATATATATATATATGTCACATATATATATATGTAAAAAAATTAAAAAAATATATATGTATGTAATATATATATATATAAAATATATATATATGTAATATATATATATATAAATATATATATATATATATATATATATATATATATAAAATATATATATATATATAAAAAATATACATTCCTTAATTCATAAGTTAAATCTTCTCTCTCTCTCTCTATATATATATATATATATATATATATATATATATATATATATGTAAAATATATATACAGGACTGTCTCAGAAAATTAGAATATTGTGATAAAGTTCTTTATTTTCTGTAATGCAATTAAAAAAACAAAAATGTCATACATTCTGGATTCATTACAAATCAACTGAAATATTGTAAGCCTTTTATTATTTTAATATTGCTGATTATGGCATACAGCTTAAGAAAACTCAAATATCCTATCTCTAAATATTAGAATATCATGAAAAAGTATACTAGTAGGGTGTTCAACGAATCACTTGAATCGTCTAATTAACTCGAAACACCTGCAAGGGTTTCCTGAGCCTTGAAAAACACTCAGCTTGGTTCAGTAAACTAAATCACAAGTATGGGGAAGACTGCTGATCTGACTGCTGTCCAGAGGACCATCATTGATACCCTCCATCAGGAGGGTAAGACACAAAAAGAAATGTCTCAAAGAGCAAGCTGTTCACAGAGTGCAGTTTCAAAGCACATCCACAAAAAGTCTGTTGGAAGGGGGAAATGTGGCAGGAAACGCTGCACAACCAAGAGAGATGACCGCAGCCTTAACAGCATTGTGAAGAAGAGTCGCTTCCAGAATTTGGGGGAGCTTCAAAGACAGTGGACTGAAGCTGGAGTCCAGGTATTAAAGGGTGGAAAAAGTAGAAGAACTCGGAGCTTGAATGTCTATTCAAAACAGCAATCCTCTAGTTCAATCGATATATTTATTAACGTGATAAGTCAAACATAGAAAATACTCTCAGCTGAGGACACAATTCGCATCGCCGTGTCCATAGACTGCATGGCTCATAGAGCCCCCATGTTGCTGTCTCACGGCTCCGCTCCAGTGTGTCCAAAGAGTCGTAAAACATGTGGCTAAATACATGGAGTAGGCGTTGACCTTCTCCTCATTGGTCCCAGTTTGGCGCCAACACGCTCCTCCGTCAGCAGTCAGGAAGTAATGGTTTGTTGACCCGTTTTCTTAAAGGGGAAGTGCCCCTATTATGTTTGTAATACACTCAGTGCAGAAAATACATAATTGCGCAGAAACATATTCGTAGTGTAGATATATATATATATATATATATTGATTGAGGTAAACAAATACATATGATAGTCTTTCCAATGTGGATTAATACAATTTAGGATTAATTTACCTGACAGTATCAAAAGCCACTGTTCACAGATGTGTCCGGGAAATGGGCTACAATAGCCGTATTCCCATGGTCAAGCCACTTCTGAACTCAAGACAACGGAAGAAGCGTCTGACTTGGGCTATGGAAAAGAAGCACTGGACAGTTGCAGAGTGGTCCAAAGTCCTCTTTTCAGACGAAAGCAAGTTTTGTATTTCATTTGGAAGTCAAGGCGCCAGAGTCTGGAGAAAGGCTGGAGAGGAGCAAAATCCAAGTTGCTTGAAATCCAGTGTGAAGTTCCCACAGTCAGCGATGGTTTGGGGAGCCATGTCAGCTGCTGGTGTTGGTCCACTGTGTTTCATCAAGCCCAGAGTAAATGCAGCTGTGTACCAAGAGATTTTAGAGCACTACATGCTTCCGTCTGCTGAAAAGCTCTATGGAGATGAGGAATTCATTTTCCAGCATGATCTGGCACCTGCCCACAGTGCCAAAACCACCAGTAACTGGTGTACTGACCATGGCATTACTGTCCTCGATTGGCCTGCCAATTCCCCTGACCTGAACCCCATAGAGAATATGTGGGGTATTGTGAAGAAGAAGCTGAAAGACACCAGACCCAACAATGCTAATGAGCTAAAGGCCGCTATTGAAGCATCCTGGGCATCCATAACACCTCAGCAATGCCACAGGCTGATTGCCTCCATGCCACGCCGCATTGATGCAGTAATCCGTGCAAAAGGATTCCCAACCAAGTACTGAGTGCATTAATGGACATTTTCAAATGTTTGATTTTGTTTTGCTGTTATAAATCTTTTTTTTTTACTTGGTCTGAGGAACTATTCTAATTTTTTGAGATAGGATTTTTGAGTTTTCTTAAGCTGTAAGCCATAATCAGCAATATTAAAATAATAAAAGGCTTGCAATATTTCAGTTGAGTTGTAATGAATCCAGAATGCATGACATTTTTGTTTTTTTAATTGCATTACAGAAAATAAAGAACTTTATCACAATATTCTAATTTTCTTAGACAGTCCTGTATGTATGTATATATATATATATATATATATATATATAGAGAGAGAGAGAGAGAGAAGATTTAACTCTTTATGAATTAAGGAATGTAGTGACGATGTGTTCAGATCATGCGGGACAAACAAGAACTACCAGCTTCCAGTTTGTAATGAATTCAGTTCACGTCCATCAACAAACACACACACACCGAGTCCTGAGCTGCCTTCAGGCTCTGACACGTTGGTGAGAAACATTTCCAACAGATAACAGGAATAAGAAATATTTATATTCAGAATAAAGACTAAAGTAGGTTACAGACACACACACACACACACACACACACACACAGACACAGACACACACACACAAACAAACTCTTCACCTGATGTCAAGGTCGTTACTTCTGCTCAGTAAATCACTAAAATCTTCACAGAAAATTAATACAAATGTTTGATGTTACGTCACAGACGCGGCGCGGCCACAGCAGCCTCGTCAACACGATGAAGCGGATGAGAAAACGTTACTTGGTCCAGTGAATGAAAGTTTACATTAATAAACTCCCGGATGTAACTGTTGATGCTCTGTTCTGTATGATTCCTGCAGCAAAGAATGTTCGAACCATCGGAGAACTTCAAGCTGAAATATATATATATATATATATATAGATAGATAGATAGATATAAATATCACCTCAACGCAAAGCACTTAGCAGTTAGCTCGGAGCTAGCTAGCACCGCTGCTGATGCTAAAGTGAGCGACCCTTCTCGTCATCTCTTGATCAGGCGTTCAGACGCAGAATGAGTCAGTCTACCTGAGACACATTAACAATGTGTGCAATGAAAGATGTTATGCCAGATTTGAAATTGCACTTTATGTCAAACTGATGGTCTGTGTGTTATGGGTAAGTCCAGGGGAGACCCAGGCGCAGAACACCAGACTCTGGAAACGGAGTATATTAAAATAGTTTATTATAGGATTCTTCCCCAGTGGAAAGATGGTGAGAGAAAATGGCAAAGCAGGCAGGCAGGCGGGTAGACAGACAGAGGAGTTGAACGACGAAGTATGTAGTGATCCTGAGAAGAGCAAGAAGTCTGGTTACACACAGAACTCAAGGTAAACTCAGATAGCATCTACTGCGCTGCTGAGATCAAAGCTACCGGGGTAGTTGATACAACAATCTGGCGATGAGTGGCTGGAAGACCGGGGTAGATAAACTTCTGGGATGAGTTGATTATAGACAGGTGAGCAGATTGGAGTTGATGAGTTGAATGAGAGCAGCTGCTAAAGTCTTAGGCCGCACCCATGCCACATACACACACACACACACACACACACACACACACACACTCTGCTAAATGACCTGTAATGTAATGTAATGATGTCAAACCCAATTGTTTTCAGTGTACAGCAAAAATAAAGGAATTGTCCTCGCTGTTCTAATAGGTTTGGTATACTGTATATATGTATATATGTATATTAGGGCTGTCGAATTAACGCGTTATTTTCGATTAATTATTAATCACAGAAAACAAAACGTGTTAAAAATATTAACGCAGATTAATCATGCTCCTAGATGCCCCTGACCTTTGAGCACGGAGCTCTGACAGCCTCCTCCGTCCCCTCCCGACACATGGAGCTCAGAAAGCACGGAGTACGGAGCTCTGACAGTAAATATTGTTATATGCGATTAATATCGCGATTAATTCATCACAAAGCTTGTAATTAATTAGATTCATTTTTTTAATCGCTTGACAGCCCTAATATATATACATATATATGTGTTTGTAAAGTCCTACCTGTTATTCTCACTTCCTGTTTGTGAGTTTGTAAGTGTAAGCCTTCACAAACATTTATTAATTCTCTTTGATCAGCAAGGATTAAACCGACACGTCTGAGACTGAGAGCAGCTTTACGTCAACACACACACACAACACATCTGTACAACTTCCACACACAAAAAAAACATCTGTACAACACCTACAAACACAACAGATCTGTACTGGATATTGGATTTTTTCTATGTTGTTTCTCCTGTACATACGTCATCTATTGCACGTCTGTCCGTCCTGGGAACTTCCTGCTGGAGGTCGGTAACTTCCTGCTGGAGGTCCGTACCTACACTGAGAGTGACCTGAAAACTCAACATGAAGCTGGTGTTCGTCTTTCGGCAGTGATTTAATGAGTTATTATGTTCTCCTTTTTATACGGATTATGAGACAATGGGCACAGACATGAAAAGCCCCTCCCCATACATAACAAGAGCCACAAACACACATCTTTGTTGTTGTTCTGCATCTCTTTGTAGAAAATCTTACAGACAAAGACTGTAGGACAGAGTGACAGACAGACAGAGAGACAGACAGACAGACAGACAGGCATGTCTGTGTCGGAGAATTATTTCATTTCTGTAATTGGACGGCACTATCAGACTGTAACCCCTCCCCCTCACTAATCTCACACACACAGACACACACCTCTTTCTTCTATTAAAGTCCAGCAGCAGCTGAGGAGCTCGATAATGAAATCTGCTCTCTGGTGAAACTCAACATCCTTTGTCCTTAATTCTTATTTGAAGCTTCTGCGGTTTCTGGAGAAAATAAATATTATTTTTTAACCCTAACCCTAACCCTATATAAAATTCATGTTAGGCTATATGTTTTTCCTGCGGTGGGCGCTACTACACACATTACTACATTTTTACATTAACAATTTATCGTACGACATATGGACATGACCTCGATCATTCATCATCATTAATGCCTTTTATACATTCTGGGAGCGCAGTGCTCTAGTTGGGTTATAAGGTACTATGAGATCTTATAAGAATGGCTTTGTAAGTCAGAAGGATTTAAAATTCTGTTCTGGATTTTATCAGGAACCAGTGCAGAGCAGCTAATACAGGAGTAATATGATCCTGCCTTATAGTTCTTGTCAATACACGTGCCGCAGTATTTTGGATCAACTGAAGAGTCTTAAGTAGCAGGACATCCAAGTTTTTATGTCCTTCAGGCTTGAACTTTAGCTAATTGATTGGTTTCATCTGGTTTAATTGATAGATATAATTGGGTATCATCCACATAACAATGAAAGTTTATAGAGTGGTTCCTTATAGTATTGCCTAAAGGAAGCATAAACAAAGTGAATAGAATCTGTCCAAGTACAGAACCCTGCGGAACTCCAAGACTGACTTTGGCTGGAATGGAGGATTCATCGTTAATATGTACAAACTGAGATCGCTCAGACAGATGGGACTTAAACAGCTTAGTGTTCCTTTAAGGCAGAGGTCTTCAACAGGGGGTCTGCGACCCCTAGAGGAGTCCGCGGAGGTACTGCAGGGGGGGTCGCAAAATCTTTGGTTGATTAGACAATTTATAAAAATAATTAAAATTAGGTGTGTGCTCCCGACACACACACCTACAGTCAAAGACAGAGCGGAGGAAAAGAGTGGAGTGAACTAAAAAGAAATATCCACGCCACGCACGCCCCCCCCCCCCCCCCCCTTGTTGCACGAACCTAAACCTAGCAATAAACCTGGAAAGAACCAGGAAACACTGATGTTTATACATGGCACTAGGCCCAGTTACATATAAAACAGAATCTTATACAATATTTATAGCAGGGGGTCCAGGATCTGACAGAGGCCTATAGCTTCACAGTACATTTTCTCTTCAATATATATATTTTAAACAGTGTAGATATTTTTTATATAAATAGTACATTTATATTTTAAGTACATATTTTATTTTTCTGCATCAGCACCACGACACTTTTATAAATATTTATGACCACTTATTCAGTCAACTTTTTACAGTAAGCTAGTACAACGAAATTTCATTTGAATTGTACATTGTATATAGCTTGAAATGGCAATAAAGTTCTTTGATTTGAATCAAGAACTCTGGATCAAAACTTTTAAGAAGTGGTTTTATTACAGATAATGTAAAGGATTGTGGTACAAACCCAGATAATAGAAACAGGTTAATCATATTTAATAACGAGGTGTTAATTTAAACTTCTTTAGGCAGCTTAGTCTCAGAGACAGGTTGATGGCTTAGACGACGAAATTGTTGAAGTTTAGATTTCAGTCCTGATACTATGGTAGTACCACAAGTCTTCAGGTTCTGGTTCAGCATGGTAAGGGTCTGACCTGCGGGCTGTTCTATAATACCTGTTGAGGACCCCTGACTGCAGAAGTCCTTGTGGCTCCATGAGCTGGTGTTCTGGATCTGATTTATCCTCATCTCCCGACTGCAGACATTAATGTCCATAAGACTTTCACTGATCTTTAATAACTGCTGAACGTCTTTTTATCTTTCTGTTATTGTCTGTCGTTTCAGAGCTGTGAACAAAAATAATTTCTGTTTATTTATCTTCACCTCATCATCCAAGTGTGTGTGTGTGTGCGTGTGTGTGTCGGTCACGCTCTGTAACATTTGGAGATGGAACTGGCAGGCTGCCATGTTTACCCAGCATGCATCAGTGCTGTAATGTCTGTGACCTTCAGTTAATTCAATCTACAAAAACAATTACATCATCTGACCTTTGACCTACTTTCTTCTCCAAACAGATCGCTCCTACAGAACCAGAGTTATTTTATATTTTTACAGAACAGAGAAAGTGTTTACTGAAGCTTTGATACGGCTCCGTGTTTAAGTACAGACACTATAGGGTAAACATTTAACAAAAAGATATCACTTCATAAATCAGAAAATATTGTCAAGCCTTAATCAAAATCCATTTCTCCATGTTTTTAGTGAAATGTGATAAGAATTAGGCTCTGAATGGTAAATGAATAAACCTCAGATGGTAGGGATGTCACAAGAACTTTGGTACAGCTGTTAGCTGTTAGCTATGGCAGCACAGGTCTGCTTGGCTAAATAACAGAGCTAACTGCTAAAGCTTATTTGGTTTGGCTTATTTGAAGCTATTGTTCTGCACTTAAAGGATTTCACCCATTTGAACCTGATGTACTTGTAAGATTCTTGCTGTTCGGAGTTTTATCCTCATGATTGTTTGCATTTATTATCGCTTTGGACAAAGGTGTCAGCTAAATGAACTGTAATGTAATTTAATGCATTAAGCCACATTATGATGCATTCAAGCTCTATTCAATAAAACTTTGTATTGGGCGAAGGTAAAAAATCTAAACTTATTGATACATTTTGTATAAAAACATAACACATTTTGTGTTATGGAAGATAAATATTGAGCAGTACAACGATTGGGCGGAGCACTGATTGGCAGGGATTGGGTGGAGCAGTGAATGGTGGAGCAGGTATATTATAATATTAAACAACAATATTAAAAGAGATATTACACGACATCTATTGCACGTCTGTCCGTCCTGGGAGAGGGATCCCTCCTCAGTTGCTCTCTCTGAGGTTTCTTCCATTTTTCCCCCTTTAATTGTGGGGTTTCTTTTAGGAAGTTTCTCCTTGTGCGATGTGAGGGTCTAAGGACAGAGGGTCTGAGGACAGAGGGTCTAAGGACAGAGGGTCTAAGGACAGAGGGTGTCGTAACCTGTACAGTCTGTAAAGACCACTGAGACAAATGTATAATTTGTGATATTGGGCTATACAAATAAATTTGAATTTGAATTTGAATGTATATAAATATAGTTTGATAGTAAGCGAGTTGCTGCTCAATATATATTACAGGTCATTTAGCAGACGCTCTTCACTGTAAGTCACTCTTATCCAGAGCGACTTACAGTGAACGCCTGCAACTCAGGGTTAAGTACCTTGCTCAGGGGTACAATGATGGCAGCCTGGTATTGAACTCACAACCTTCTGGTTTGGAAGGCGTACCACCAGACCACTCAATCACAGTCTCTCAATGTTTCCTGTTGTCTCCTCCCGGTACTCTCTCTGGTTGTTTGCCACGATGCGTTCAGGGTCCTCGGGACAAAGAGAGCGAGCTGCTTAGGGTCTGGATCTCTGGGGGGGTGCAGAGCTCGCCAAAGAAACCCGATTGATATTTAATCTAAAGGTCAGCCTTCATCATCTTCAACTTCATTTAAACTCTTCAGAGAGAAGAAGAAATCACATTCAGATCCGATGTTACATCTACACAGAGTTAATTCAAAATACAAAAAATATTCAATATATATTCAACATATATCAAATATACATATATACGCTGACTGTAGTTTACAGGTGTAATGATGTATACAGCTTGCAGGGGGCGCTGACTGTAGTTTACAGGTGTAATGATGTATACAGCCTGTAGGGGGCGCTGACTGTAGTTTACAGGTGTAATGATGTATACAGCTTGCAGGGGACGCTGACTGTAGTTTACAGGTGTAATGATGTATACAGGCTGTAGGGGGCGCTGACTGTAGTTTACAGGTGTAATGATGTATACAGCCTGTAGGGGGCGCTGACTGTAGTTTACAGGTGTAATGATGTTTACAGCCTGTAGGGGGCGCTGACTATTTTACAGGTGTAATGATGTATACAGCCTGTAGGGGGCGCTGACTGTAGTTTACAGGTGTAATGATGTATACAGCCTGTAGGGGGCGCTGACTGTAGTTTACAGGTGTAATGATGTATACAGCCTGTAGGGGGCGCTGACTGTAGTTTACAGGTGTAATGATGTTTACAGCCTGTAGGGGGCGCTGACTGTAGTTTACAGGTGTAATGATGTGTACAGCCTGCAGGGGGCGCTGACTGTAGTTTACAGGTTTAATGATGTATACAGCCTGCAGGGGGCGCTGACTGTAGTTTACAGGTGTAATGATGTATACAGCCTGTAGGGGGCGCTGACTGTAGTTTACAAGTGTAATGATGTATACAGCCTGTAGGGGGCGCTGACTGTAGTTTACAGGTGTAATGATGTATACAGCCTGTAGGGGGCACTGACTGTAGTATACAGCCTGTAGGGGGCGCTGACTGTAGTTTACAGGTGTAATGATGTATACAGCCTGTAGGGGGCGCTGACTGTAGTTAACAGGTTAAATCAAATCAAATCAAATTTATTTGTATAGCCCAATATCACAAATTATACATTTGTCTCAGTGTGCTTTACAGACTGTACAGGTTACGACATCCTCTGTCCTTAGACCCTCGCATCGCACAAGGAAAAACTTCCTAAAAGAAACCCCAAAATTAAAGGGGAAAAAATGGAAGAAACCTCAGGGAGAGCAACTGAGGAGGGATCCCTCTCCCAGGACGGACAGACGTGCAATAGATGTCGTGTGTACAGGATAAACAACATAGTACAAATACAACATTTGACAGAAATTATGTTGTGTTGGAAAAAAAAGAAATAGAAAGTATGGATGAATCCAGGAAAATGTCAATAAGGCTTCCCGGTGTCCAGCAGGACCAGGTCAGCAGGCGCTGTCACGATTCATGATCCTGACGTAAACTTTATCAGTGGCAACTTGCCACATGAGAGACAGACACTCCGGGGATGATACCCCGGATGATGAGTTAGTAACATACATTTACATAAATGCATACAGATAGAGAGGGAGAAGAAGAGAGAGGGAGGGGAGGAGAGAGGAAGAGAAGGAAGAGAGCAGGGAGGTGTCCCCCGGCAGTCTAAGCCTATAGCAGCATAACTAGGGGCTGATCCAGGGCAAACCTGAGCCAGCCCTAACTATAAGCTTTATCAAAAAGGAAAGTTTTTAGCCTACTCTTAAATGTGGAGAGTGTGTCTGCCTCCCGAACACAAACTGGAAGCTGGTTCCACTGGAGAGGAGCTTGATAGCTGAAGGCTCTGGCTCCCATTGTACTCTTAGAGACTCTAGGAACCATAAGTAACCCTGCAGTCTGGGAGCGTAATGCTCTAGTTGGTTTATAAGGTACTATGAGATCTTTAAGATATGCTGGAGCCTGACCATTAATTGATTTGTAAGTCAGGAGAAGGATTTTGAATTCTATTCTGTATTTTACCGGGAGCCAGTGCAGTGCAGCTAATACAGGAGTAATATGATCCCGTTTCCTTGTTCTAGTCAATACACGTGCCGCTGCATTTTGGATCAACTGAAGAGTCTTAAGCGACTTTTTGGGACAACCTGATAACAATGAGTTGCAGTAATCCAGCCTTGAAGTAACAAATGCATGGACTAGTTTTTCTGCATCATTTTGAGACAGGATGTGTCTTATTTTTGCAATGTTACGTAGATGAAAGAAGGCAGTCCTTGAGATTTGTTTTATGTGGGAGTTAAACGACAGATCTTGATCAAAGATGACGCCAAGATTCCTTATAGTGGTGCTGGAGGCCAAGTTAATGCCATCCAGAGCGTCTATGTCATTAGAAAATGCGTTTCGGAGGCGTTTAGGGCCAAGTATAATAACTTCAGTTTTGTCTGTGTTTAACATCAAAAAGTTGCTAGACATCCAAGTTTTTATGTCCTTAAGACATGCTTGAAGTTTAGCCAATTGATTGGTTTCATCTGGTTTAATTGATAGATATAATTGGGTATCATCCGCATAACAATGAAAGTGTATAGAGTGGTTCCTTATAATATTGCCCAAAGGAAGCATATATAAGGTGAATAGAATCGGTCCAAGTACAGAACCCTGCGGAACTCCAAGACTGACTTTGGCTGTCATGGAGGATTTATCGTTAACAAGTACAAATTGAGATCGCTCAGATAAATAGGACTTGAACCAGTTTAGTGCGGTTCCTTTTATGCCAACACAATGTTCCAGTCTCTGCAGTAGAATGTCCTGATCAACAGTGTGGAAAGCAGCACTGAGGTCTAACAAGACAAGAACAGAGACAAGTCCTTTGTCTGATGCCAATAGAATGTCATTGGTAACTTTCACCAGTGCCGTCTCTGTGCTATGATGAACTCTAAATCCAGATTGAAAAACCTCAAATAAACTATTATTATGTAAAAAGTCACACAACTGTTTTGCGACTGCTTTCTCAAGGATTTTAGCGAGAAAGGGTAGGTTAGATATCGGCCTATAGTTGGCTAAAACCTCTGGATCAAGGCTAGGCTTTTTAAGAAGTGGTTTTATTACAGCTACTTTAAAGGATTTTGGTACGTAGCCAGATAATAGAGACAGGTTGATCATATTTAATAACGAAGTGTTAATTAAGGGTAAAACTTCTTTAAACAGTTTAGTTGGAATCGGGTCTAAAAGACAGGTTGATGGTTTAGAGGATGAGATAGATGAGGATGAGAGAGAAGTTAGTTGGTTAAGGTTGATTGGAGTAAAACAGTCTAGATATATTTCAGGAGTTACAGATGTTTTTAAAATTCCAACAGGTGTAATTATGTTTACAGCCTGTAGGGGGCGCTGACTGTAGTTTACAGGTGTAATGATGTATACAGCCTGCAGGGGCCGCTGACTGTAGTTTACAGGTGTAATGATGTATACAGCCTGCAGGGGGCGCTGACTGTAGTTTACAGGTGTAATGATGTATACAGCCTGTAGGGGGCGCTGACTGTAGTTTACAGGTGTAATGATGTATACAGCCTGCAGGGGGCGCTGATGGTAGTTTACAGGTGTAATGATGTATACAGCCTGCAGGGGGCGCTGACTGTAGTTTACAGGTGTAATGATGTATACAGCCTGCAGGGGGCGCTGATGGTAGTTTACAGGTGTAATGATGTATACAGCCTGTAGGGGGCGCTGATGGTAGTTTACAGGTGTAATGATGTATACAGCCTGCAGGGGGCGCTGATGGTAGTTTACAGGTGTAATGATGTATACAGCCTGCAGGGGGCGCTGACTGTAGTTTACAGGTGTAATGATGTATACAGCCTGTAGGGGGCGCTGACTAGTTTACAGGTGTAATGATGTATACAGCCTGCAGGGGGCGCTGACTGTAGTTTACAGGTGTAATGATGTATACAGCCTGTAGGGGGCGGTGACTGTAGTTTACAGGTGTAATGATGTATACAGCCTGTAGGGGGCGCTGACTGTAGTTTACAGGTGTAATGATGTATACAGCCTGTAGGGGGCGCTGACTGTAGTTTACAGGTGTAATGATGTATACAGCCTGTAGGGGGCGCTGACTGTAGTTTACAGGTCTAATGATGTATACAGCCTGTAGGGGGCGCTGACTGTAGTTTACAGGTCAAATCAAATCAAATCAAATTTATTTGTATAGCCCAATATCACAAATTATACATTTGTCTCAGTGTGCTTTACAGACTGTACAGGTTACGACATCCTCTGTCCTTAGACCCTCGCATCGCACAAGGAAAAACTTCCTAATGTATGTAATGTGTGTAATGTAATGATGTATATAGCATGTAGGGGTAGAATAATATACATTATATTGGTATTAAAGTAACTAAAGCTGTCAGATAAATGTAGTCACTGTGAGCTATCGGGCAGATGTTCTTCTGAAATCAGGTCTTTATAAACATCCACCTGAAGTTCACTCTGCAGGATCTCAGCGGACTGACGCTTCAGCTGCTGGCGTCCATCTTTGTTTCACATCATGTGACCCTGTAGTCACAGCAGAGGAAACGCTGACTTCACTTCCTGATGTTAAACACTGAACACCTCGTGCTGCTGTTTTGTAGCTTTCAGCTCAAATGTTAGAAAGTAAGAACATAAATAGTTTTTGTAGTTTTGTAGTTTTTGTAGTTTATTGTTTGGGCCATGTTGAGTTTAATGTTGGATTAGTTTAATTAAACAACACTTTCTGTTTTCTCTCTTCTCTGCAGGACGTGACATCCCTTTGTTTATGATTTTAATTAGTTTTTATTTATTGATACTGTCTCAGCTTCCTGTTCCAGATCTTTTGGTTTTATAATCTGTGAACTGGTTCAGCTGTGCAGCTGCAGAATGAAGTCTGAAAACAAATAGAATTAAATTTTGATTCAGGAACATTTAGTGTTTGTGAGGATTGAGAACATAAATCCTATCAACAGAAGGAAGTGACCTTTGACGTGGAGGATTATTGTTGTTGTCCTGTTTTTAGTTGCAGTGATTTCCTTCATTTCCCAGGATGCCCTGGGACAGAGCGACGCTGCGGGGCCGCCTGTGTTCAGCTGTGTCGAGCAGAAACAGAGACAAGGAGTCAGCAGGTTTTTATTTCTCCTTGGGAAACACTTCCTGCTTCATCTGCTGAAACACAAAAACTGTTATTAATAAAAGTTATTTTAATTCTTCTGTGTTGTTTCACCTGCACACAGACGAGTCAGTCAGTGTGAGGAAGAGACAGAGAGGCATGATGGGAAATTAACCTGAAAACTGAACAGATTTTCTGCTGTTTCTCCCGAAGCCCACAGGAAGAGCGTCGGGCCCGGAAGTGGCATGCCACTTCCTGATCCGTCACGGGGCCCAGAAAGACGTTTTAAAAGCAACATTATATTATATTTATATTATCGTCTGTCTGTGTGAGTGTATATCAAAAGAGCTTTTCGTAAGATGTGATTCGAACCGTCAAACACACTCTGATTGGACGTGGACGTTAACAGCTGACCTACAGGTGAAGCGTCCCAGCATGCATCAGGCTTCAGGTTGACATCCTCGCTCCTTGTGTCTCCTCTGCAACACGTTTCTCTTCTTGCAGTTTTGACACTTTAATTTCTCAAAGATCTGCCTGTCATCGCCATAACAACAGAGATGGCAACAACAGGACAGAGAATATAAAAATTATAAAACTTATTCCTGATTAAACATTTCTACAAGTAATTTAAAATCTTTGTTTCACATGCAAAGGTTTTACTATATTTAGTTTATAACATCTGTGCTGATAAAGTCTTTAAATCTGGTACAAACAGAATAACTTTGACATTTTTAGATCACATGAAAATCATCATATAATATTGTTTCTGCACGTGTGCATATGTTTGATGACTTGTTATGAGCTCATAGATAAACACTTGATTGGGTAATGAAATTATAATAAAAACAAAAAGACTAAATATAGTACGATAGAAAAACTCACTTTTCAGCCAAACGCTTCGACATGTTTATAAAATCTCTTCAGATTTGCGCTCTAAACACAGCCAACAAATATTTCAGCTGCGGATTAAATAAAACAACGGACTGAAGAGGAACGACCAGGTGGAGATTATTTCTGACAAAGTATAATCTCATCATGTAGTTTAGAGATGAAGACATGAATGAAATGTATTTGTAGAGCAGCTTTCATGCACTGAATAAACTGCTGAAATCAGCTGAAGTGGTCCTCCTGGTTCTTCTTCTCTACGTGATCTTCTTCTGCAGGAGGTGAAATGTAATCTGATCTTTATTTCCTGCAGTGTGGCAGCTTGTTATCGACGTGTCAGCTGCAGTTTGTCTGACGGGGAGATGTGAGCAGCGACTCATTTACAGACTAAATGAAAGTGTTTTCATGTCAGAGAGAAACAGGACGGTTTAATGTGAAACCTCTGAGACACGATCCACACGAGAAACAGAAAGATAATATTATAATTACTATTCTGAAATAAATATAAAAATACATGTGAAAATACTTAAATAAATACTCAGACTGGTTCTGCACTGATGTTTTGTGAAGGAACCGCAGAGACCTGCAGCGAGGCCAGTCTGCAGAAAAATAACGTGTGTCTGTCTCGTGTGTTTATCACACTTTCTTATTAATAACGTTTACATGCCACTGTAGTTTACTGCACAGTGGATTGTTTCTCCCACTCATCGTTAATAAATAAAGTAGCGAACTAAACTTATACTTCATATATTGTATCTTACAACCTCCACCAAAGTAAAAGCTGCAGCCTCAATGTTTCCATTTAACTGTAATGAATAACGTTCGGTGACACTAAGAAGCAAAAAGCTTGTAATAACCTCATGAGTTTGCTAGCTGTGCTAATGTCGTTCGCAAACTTATTTTAGCATTAGCACAACAACAACAAGGGAGAAAATGTAAACATTTTAATGTGATCCTGAAACATTAACGTTAGTTTTCTTATTTGCTGCTTGATGTTACCAAACTTAAGTTACAGTTATATGTAAATATTAAGTCTGTTTTATTCCCTTGGTGTTATTGGTGGAGGCTAATTCAAACTAACGAGCGCTAACGAGACGCTTCTCAAACCTTCTGTTCATCAGATCATTAAAGGTTTTGTGTATTAACCCGTTAACGCAGGTTTATGCAGAGAGGAGTTTATCTGCAGAAAGCTTGTTTTTATCTCAGACTCACTGGAGGCGTAAAGAACAGTTCACTTCTTTGTCCTCAGAGACGAAGGATCATAATGAAGACATGTTTCTGTTTCTGAACACTTTCATTTATTTAGCCGTCAATCGCTTGTTGGAGTCTGTTGTGTCATTTATAATTAATTCAGAGGTTTAAAGTTGTGTTTTGAATCTGAATGATGTGTTTTAATTAAGTGTGACTCGTACAGAGGGACCTTCAGGAAACATCCGTCAGCGTGCCGAGACTCTCGCAGCTTTATAAACTGTTCTCAGTATCCGTGAAACTACACATGTTGTTCCTTTAATTTAACCCTCAAGATACTGATGTGGCTGGATTATAGTTTGTATTATTAACTCAGAAGTTCAGTTTTCTCTGGATTCCCTGCATCAAGTCGGAAACATTGGTTTAGTTTGTTGAAAAAAACATATTTTTTGCTCCATATCCGACATATTTATCCAAACTTCAGAGAACTCAATATGCAGCATGATGGGATGTTTGTGTTTCTATTGTTGGTTCCCAAAGCGCTGCAGCCGTAGTGCTGATAAACGATGGTAACCAGGTTTAAGACACATGCAGGTATCAACCTCAGACACCCATGTGGCGCTATAATGAAAGGAAAATAATAAATTACTGCCCCACATATTCAAGCAAAGTCACCAACAGCACCACCATAAGGTCGGAGCCTCAGCATGAAATACATCTGTATTTCCATTTTAGCTATGGATTTATAGGTTCTCTATAAGTTCTCTGTTGGTTCTCCGTTGGTTCTCTTTTCTTTTGTGGATTTTCACACTCCAGAAACAGATTTGACCTCCAGACACCAGACAGGGTGTAATTATTGGACTTCTGATGTTTAATTTGACCTCTGATTCCCTCTGACATGTTGTTTTCTTCATGGTTCTCCTCCTGGCTCTCCACCTGGTTCTCCTCCTGGCTCTCCACCTGGTTCTTCTCCTGGTCCTCCTGGTCTTTTGCAGAACCGGTTCCACCTGCAGATGGCGATGGCGGTCCCAGAGTCCGGTCTGTCTAACTTGTTGCTGACGGTCCTAAAGCGGTCTGGTTGGAGGGAAGGAACCGTGGTTCTGTGTCGGGGCTGGGAGGAGGCCCGGGGTCTGCTGCGGCTCCTGGAGGGTGGGAGCTGGAGTGGTGCATCATGGGACGGCGGGGGCACCTGGCACGTGCGTGCCCTCCTGAATCTGACGCAGTTGGCGCATGACGACACTCAAATCCGCGACTTCCTGTCCCGACACTTCAGACAGAACCAGCCCTCGCCGGTGTCAGTGCTGCTGTTCGGAGCCGACCCGCAGTGCACGGCAGCAGTGTTGCGCAGCGCTCAGGACCTGGGCCTCACATTACCCATGGTGCACTGGGTGCTGGGCCAGCCACTCAGCCCCGACGCGCTGCACGCCATCGGGCTGCCTCTCGGTCTGTTGGCCTACGGTGAGGTGGAGAGGAAGCCGCTGGAGTTCTACGTCAGAGACGCCCTGCAGCTCGTCACCAGGGCAGTCGCCGCCGCCACGTTGGTGAGGCCGGACCTGGCTCTGATCCAGAACATGGTGAACTGCTACGACAAGCCCAACAAACACGAGCTGCCGTCCTCCGGACAGTACCTGTCTAGGTAACGAACAACCACACAAACTACATCGTTGTTATTATATTAGGATTATGTTCCGTTTTACACACAGACAGACAACACGAATAACAACAATTAAATTAAACAGTTAAACATGAAGTCATGGCTTTGTGGTCACACAATTAAAAGAAACATAACATATTGCTCCATCACCACCTGTCTGTCAGCAATAAATGAATGGATGAGCAATAATTTCTTAAAATTAAATGAGAACAAAACTGAAATCCTACTAGAAGGTCCTGTAACAAAAATAGAGATGATGCTGAATAACATGAGGAAACCTGAAGTTACAAGTCTTGGTGTTATCATAGACTCAGATCTAAGCTTTAAATCCCACATAAACAAGGTGACAAAAACATCATTCTTCCACCTTAGAAATATAGCTCAAATCCGACAATTTATAAATCAAAAGGATGCTGAAAAACTAAACTTTAGCCTTTTAATGGTGACTTATTATTATTATTATTATTATTATTATTATTATTATTATTATTATTATGTAATGCTGCTACTCTATGCCACTTTAAACTAATTTAAATGATTCCATTAATTTTAGCTATACCTGGTTTAACATTGAATGTGTAAAAGTAACTGAGATAAATTTCAGAGTGTGTATTTTTGAGAAACTTGAGATCAAATAGACTGTGTTACCACGGGAACAAGAGGAAGTTTCTCTGATAAATGTGTATTGGAGAAAAACTGGCTTTAACCGAAGGGAGTAAACCAGTTGAAGGGCCACAGGGGCCCATTGTTGATCTCATGCTTTCAAAATATGGCTCTGATAGTTTAAAACATTTACAAGAATGGTGATGAATGTGGTTTTCCGACAGGAGGGTCGTTAAGTACGGCACAGATACGGAAACAAGGCACAATACTCCAATGTTATTTTAGACTATTTTAATTCTGCTATTGTTATAACGGTGCTTCAGACTCATTTACATCATCACTGTGATTATTGTTCTGTAAATGATCTTATTCTCATCTTCTACTAATTGTTATGTTTCTGCTGTGAAGCACTTTGGGCTGCAGTTCTTGTATGAAAGGTGCTATACAAATAACGCTTATTATTTTTTATTATTATATTTAATAAACAAATCAACCTAAAAACAATAATTATCACCTTATTAAATAGCAATGATTACACTACATATTTGTAGTTTTAGCTTAGATACAAAGTTATTAATTATCACAATTATTTTATATTTCCTAGTGTTCTGTGAAAGGTTGTGTTAGTAAAGTAAGTAAACTTTATTCATACACCACATTTCAAACACACACACAGGATGTTATAACCTGAAATATAAATCTTTGGATTTATGATCAGTATTAATTTGCAGCTTTAATCACACTGAAATATTTACATGTTTTCCTTAATTTTATTCCAAATGACTTCCCATATTTCTGCAGCTAGCAGCTCTTTAAATGTTAATTATTTTCTTTGTGGAGCCAAACCCCCCCCCCCCCCCCCCCCTGGGGTGAGTCTGATTCCCACACCCTCACATCTCATGCGGGAGGACTTAAGACTGGAGGAGACACACAGATCATTTTCACATAAAAGCAATCTGTGTGAATAGAAACACATTGGAGGTTCAACTTTTATTCATGAGGAGATTTATAACAGAGCCTAAAGCTGTACAATATGTAAATGTTTACAGAAACACAGAAACAGAAACAGAAAGAAACAGAGACAGACATAAATAGAAAGTGACAGATACAAACAGAAAGTAACAGACAGAAACAGAAAGTAACAGACAGAAACACAGAAACAGAAAGTAACAGACAGAAACAGACAGAAAGAAATAGAAAGAAAACCAGAAACAGAAAGAAACACAGAAACAGACATAAATAGAAAGTGACAGATAACAGAAAGTAACTGAAAAAGACAGAAAGTAACTGAAAGAAACACAGAAACAGAAAGTAACAGACAGTAACAGACAGAAACAGAAAGTAACAGACAGTAATAGAAAGAAACAGAAAGTAACAGACAGAAACATAGAAACACAGAAACAGACAGAAAGTAACAGACAGTATTAGAAAGAAACAGAAAGTAACAGACAGAAACATAGAAACACAGAAAAAGACAGAAAGTAAGTGACAGTAACAGACAGAACGACAGAAACACAGAAGACAGAAAGTAACTGAAAAACACAGAAAGACATAAATAGAAAGTGACAGATACAAACAGAAACATAGAAACAGAAAGTAACTGAAAGAAACAGAAAGTAAGTGACAGAAACAGAAAGTAACAGACAGAATTTCACAGAAATAGAAAGAAACAGAGAGTAACTGAAAGAAACAGGAAGAAGCACAGTAACAAAGTAATAGACAGAAACAGAAAGTAACAGACAGAAACCCAGAAAGAAACAGAAAGAAACACAGAAGACAGAAATAGAATGAAACAGAAACACAGAAAAAGACAGAAACAGACGGAAACACAGAAACACAAACAGAAAGTAACAGACAGAAAGAAACAGACATAAATAGAAAGTGACAGATACAGACAGAAACACAGAAAGTCACGGTGAGGAAAAGGTGAGGACCTGAATGCAGTACACTGGACAAGGTTCTAACAAAAAGAGAGTTTTATTTTATAAAAAGCTAGTAAAAATACAAAGTAACAAATAAAACTAAAGACACGAGGAGCAGAGCACGAGGAGACACCAACAACAGGGGTGACACTTAGAAGGAACACTGGGACAGACAGGGATATATACACACAGACACTAAACGAGGGAACGAGACACAACTGGGAGAGAAAGGCAGAAAACACAAGGGCAGGAAGTAATACCAGACATGACACAAGGGGAAGGGAACATTTCAAAATAAAACAGGAAACAGAAACCAAGATCATAACAGAAACACAGAAACACAGAAACAGACAGAAACAGAAAGTAACAGACAGAAACACAGAAACAAAAAGTAACAGACAGAAACAGAAAGTAACAGACAGAAGCACAGAAACAGAAAGTAACAGACAGAAACAGACAGAAACAGAAAGAAACAGACAGAAACACAGAAACAAAAAGTAACAGACAGAAACAGGCAGAAACAGAAAGTAACAGACAGAAACAGACAGAAACAGAAAGTAACAGACAGAAGCACAGAAACAGAAAGTAACAGACAGAAACAGAAAGAAACACAGAAACAGAAAGAAACAGAAAGTAACAGACAGAAACACAGAAACAGACAGAAACAGAAAGTAACAGACAGAAACACAGAAACAGACAGAAACAGAAAGTAACAGACAGAAACACATAAACAGAAAGTAACAGACAGAAGCACAGAAACAGAAAGTAACAGACAGAAACAGAGAGTAACAGACAGAAACAGAAAGTAACAGACAGAAACACAGAAACAGAAAGTAACAGACAGAAGCACAGAAACAGAAAGTAACAGACAGAAACAGAGAGTAACAGACAGAAACAGAAAGTAACAGACAGAAACACAGAAACAGAAAGTAACAGACAGAAGCACAGAAACAAAAAGTAACCGACAGAAACAGACAGTAACAGACAGAAACAGACAGAAACAAACAGAAACAGAAAGTAACAGACAGAAACTGACAGAAACTGACAGAAACAGATAGAAATACAGAAACAAAAAGTAACAGACAGAAACAGACAGAAACAGAAAGTAACAGTCAGAAACAGACAGAAACAGAGAGTAACAGACAGAAACACAGAAACAAAAAGTAACAGACAGAAACAGACAGAAACAGAAAGTAACAGACAGAAACAGACAGAAACAGAAAGTAACAGTCAGAAACAAAAAGTAACAGACAGAAACAGACAGAAACAGAAAGTAACAGACAGAAACAGACAGAAACAGAAAGTAACAGACAGAAACACAGAAACAGACAGAAACAGAAAGTAACAGACAGAAACACATAAACAGAAAGTAACAGACAGAAGCACAGAAACAGAAAGTAACAGACAGAAACAGAGAGTAACAGACAGAAACAGAAAGTAACAGACAGAAACACAGAAACAGAAAGTAACAGACAGAAACACAGAAACAGAAAGTAACAGACAGAAGCACAGAAACAAAAAGTAACCGACAGAAACAGAAAGTAACAGACAGAAACACAGAAACAGAAAGTAACAGACAGAAACACAGAAACAGAAAGTAACAGACAGAAGCACAGAAACAAAAAGTAACCGACAGAAACAGACAGTAACAGACAGAAACAGACAGAAACAGAAAGAAACAGACAGAAACACAGAAACAAAAAGTAACAGACAGAAACAGGCAGAAACAGAAAGTAACAGACAGAAACAGAAAGTAACAGACAGAAGCACAGAAACAGAAAGTAACAGACAGAAACAGAAAGAAACACAGAAACAGAAAGAAACAGAAAGTAACAGACAGAAACACAGAAACAGACAGAAACAGAAAGTAACAGACAGAAACACAGAAACAGACAGAAACAGAAAGTAACAGACAGAAACACATAAACAGAAAGTAACAGACAGAAGCACAGAAACAGAAAGTAACAGACAGAAACAGAGAGTAACAGACAGAAACAGAAAGTAACAGACAGAAACACAGAAACAGAAAGTAACAGACAGAAGCACAGAAACAAAAAGTAACCGACAGAAACAGACTGTAACAGACAGAAACAGACAGAAACAAACAGAAACAGAAAGTAACAGACAGAAACTGACAGAAACTGACAGAAACAGACAGAAACAGACAGAAATACAGAAACAAAAAGTAACAGACAGAAACAGACAGAAACAGAAAGTAACAGTCAGAAACAGACAGAAACAGAGAGTAACAGACAGAAACACAGAAACAAAAAGTAACAGACAGAAACAGACAGAAACAGAAAGTAACAGACAGAAACAGACAGAAACAGAAAGTAACAGTCAGAAACAGAAAGTAACAGACAGAAGCACAGAAACAGACAGAAACAAAAAGAAACAGACAGAAACACAGAAACAAAAGTAACAGATAGAAACAGACAGAAACAGAAAGTAACAGACAGAAACAGACAGAAACAGAAAGTAACAGACAGAAGCACAGAAACAGAAAGTAACAGACAGAAACAGAAAGAAACACAGAAATAGAAAGAAACAGATAGAAACCAAGATCATAACAGAAACACAGAAACAAAAAGTAACAGATAGAAACAGACAGAAACAGAAAGTAACAGACAGAAACAGACAGAAACAGAAAGTAACAGACAGAAGCACAGAAACAGAAAGTAACAGACAGAAACACAGAAACAAAAAGTAACAGACAGAAACAGACAGAAACAGAAAGTAACAGACAGAAACAGACAGAAACAGAAAGTAACAGTCAGAAACAGAAAGTAACAGACAGAAGCACAGAAACAGACAGAAACAAAAAGAAACAGACAGAAACACAGAAACAAAAGTAACAGATAGAAACAGACAGAAACAGAAAGTAACAGACAGAAACAGACAGAAACAGAAAGTAACAGACAGAAGCACAGAAACAGAAAGTAACAGACAGAAACAGAAAGAAACACAGAAATAGAAAGAAACAGATAGAAACCAAGATCATAACAGAAACACAGAAACAAAAAGTAACAGATAGAAACAGACAGAAACAGAAAGTAACAGACAGAAACAGACAGAAACAGAAAGTAACAGACAGAAGCACAGAAACAGAAAGTAACAGACAGAAACAGAAAGAAACACAGAAATAGAAAGAAACAGATAGAAACACAGAACAGACAGAAACACCGAAACAGTTTTCACGAACATTTTTCAGAAACTCTGAGGCGTTAAACAACCTAAAAACAACAATCATTATCACTTATTATCTTATTAAAGAGCAATAATTAGCTTATATTTCTATGCTACATATTTGTAGTTATATCTTAAGGCCCTGTCACACATATCCGTATGGCAGAAACGTATGCTGCCGTATATGCATCCAAATACATCCAACTTTTCATCAGATCGGAAAAGTGAATGGATACAGATACGCATGTTTAACCTATTGATAGAGTATCACTTACTAATACAAAATGTATCAGACGAATACCCAACAAATGCATAACAAAATATCAGCAACACGCTGGTTTACGTTGATATAAGGTAAGGTATAAGTAGTATTCGTTAAGAGCAGGCGGTGTTACGCTGGTGTACGTTGATATAAGGTAAGGTATAAGTAGTATTCGTTAAGAGCAGGCGGTGTTACGCTGGGGTGCGTTGTTGAACGCTGATATTTTGAGCATGTTCAAAATTACAGGACGTACCCAACGTGTACAATATGCAGACGTTACGTTACGTTAGACATACGTGAATACGGAATACGTACGTGAATATTTACCTACGTAAATATAGTACGTAAATATAGTACGTGAATACCTACGTGACTACGTTAGAGGTACGTTAGATATAGGCTACGTCGGCTGAAGGTGAACCCTACAGCCAACTTATTGATAACGAGTGGATACCCTATTCCTACCCTATGTTAAGATTAACATACGACGACGACGACAGAGTAATTTATTAAAAGTGTTTCTACAGTACAGCTAGCGTTCAGCATTTTAGCCGTTCTCCAGCATCAGCATGATGTGAACCAAATGACACTTTTCCAGCTCCGTTGGCCAGACGCTCTGATACGTTTTAAATAAGTAAGTGATACGCTATCAATGTTTGACATACGTACAAAAATTCATTATTTATACGTCAGCTACAACACCGCTGTGGAAAAGTTGGACGTATTTGGAGCTAATTTTCATATACGCCAGCATGTTTCTGCCATACGGAACTGTGTGACGGGGCCGTATGTCTGGCGTGTTCGGCGTATCATCTGCGTCCTTCAAACGATCACAACTTACCCTTAATTTATATCAACCTATTGCAGATATTTCATATGCACCGGCATATGCTTCTGTCATACGGATATGTGTGACAGGACCTTAAGATCCTTGAGAAAGCAGTTGCAAAACAGTTGTGTGATTTTTTACATAATAATAGTTTATTTGAGGTTTTTCAATCTGGATTTAGAGTTCATCATAGCACAGAGACGGCACTGGTGAAAGTTACCAATGACCTTCTAATGGCATCAGACAAAGGACTTGTCTCTGTTCTTGTCTTGTTAGACCTCAGTGCTGCTTTCGATACGGTTGATCAGGACATTCTACTACAGAGACTGGAACATTGTGTTGGCATAAAAGGAACCGCACTAAGCTGGTTCAAGTCCTATTTATCTGGGCGATCTCAGCTTGTACGTGTTAACGATAAATCCTACATGACAGCCAAAGCTCTTGGAGTTCCGCAGGGTTCTGTACTTGGACCGATTCTATTCACCTTATATATGCTTCCTTTGGGCAATATTATAAGGAACCACTCTATAAACTTTCATTGTTATGCGGATGATACCCAATTATATCTATCACTTAAACCAGATGAAACCAATCAATTGGCTAAACTTCATGCCTTAAGGACATACAAACTTGGATGTTCTGCAACTTCTTGATGTTAAACACAGACAAAACTGAAGTTATTATACTTGGCCCTAAACACCTCCGAAACGTGTTTTCTAATGACATAGAAGCTCTGGATGGCATTAACTTGGCCTCCAGCACCACTGTAAGGAATCTTGGCGTCATCTTTGATCAGGATCTGTCTTTTAACTCCCACATAAAACAAATCTCAAGGACTGCCTTCTTTCATCTACGTAACATTGCAAACATAAGACACATCCTGTCTCAAAATGATGCAGAAAAACTAGTCCATGCATTTGTTACTTCAAGGCTGGATTACTGCAACTCAATGTTATCAGGTTGTCCCAAAAAGTCGCTTAAGACTCTTCAGTTGATCCAAAATGCAGCGGCACGTGTATTGACAAGAACAAGGAAGCGGGATCATATTACTCCTGTATTAGCTGCTCTGCACTGGCTCCCGGTAAAATACAGAATAGAATTCAAAATCCTTCTCCTGACTTACAAATCAATTAATGGTCAGGCTCCAGCATATCTTAAAGATCTCATAGTACCTTATAAACCAACTAGAACATTGCGCTCCCAGACTGCAGGGTTACTTGTGGTTCCTAGAGTCTCTAAGAGTACAATGGGAGCCAGAGCCTTCAGCTATCAAGCTCCTCTCCAGTGGAACCAGCTTCCAGTTTGTGTTCGGGAGACAGACACACTCTCCACATTTAAGAGCAGGCTTAAGACTTTCTTTTTTGATAAAGCTTATAGTTAGGGCTGGCTCAGGTTTGCCCTGGATCAGCCTCTAGTTATGCTGTTATAGGCTTAGACTGCCGGGGGACACCTCCCTGCTCTCCTCCTTCTCGTCCTCTCTCCTCCCTCCTCCCTCCCTCTCTTCTTCTCCCTCTCTATCTGTATGCATTTATGTAAATGTATGTTACTGCCCCTGAGTTTCTGTGTCTCTCATGTAGCAGGTTGCCACTGATAAAGTTTGTACTATGTTGTTTATCCTGTACACACGACATTTATTGCACGTCTGTCCGTCCTGGGAGAGGGATCCCTCTTCAGTTGCTCTCCCTGAGGTTTCTTCCATTGTTCCCCCTTTAATTATGGGGTTTCTTTTAGGAAGTTTTTCCTTGTGCGATGCGAGGGTCTAAAGACAGAGGATGTAAAGACAGAGGGTGTCGTATCCTGTACAGTCTGTAAAGCACACTGAGACAAATGTGTAATCGGACTATATAAATAAATTTGATTTGATTTGATTTGATATACATATATATTATATATCTGTTGTTTAGTAAGTAAACTTTATTTATACAGCGTTTTTCAAAAACATCTTTTTTCATTTGGTTTCTTCTGGTTTTTGAGTAAAACGTCGACCATCACAGCGGCTCTTTATTATAATCCAGGATAATCCTCCTCTGCCTTTATCTGTTGGAGTCTCCTGAGAAGACAATAAACCTGCACATGTAAACATACGAGTGTGTGAGGCTGGATCTGCAGAGTGATGCGGTTAGGATGTAGATTCAGCGTGAACCCGAGTCAGTGTCAAAATAAAGTTGTTTTTTTATCCAAACCTGATCCAATCAGAGGTCTGGTACCATTATCAGCGTGTTACTTGGAGAAATATAAACTAGTTTTTAAAGAAACATTTGAATATTTAACAGAAGAAGCCGCTTGACCTTCACTCTGCGTGTTCCTACATTTCTCTGCAGATCTGCAGCTGTTTCCTGCAGCAGCCGCCGGTTGTGTGCAGACTGTATATCGTGTGTCTGACAGCAGAAACACGTCGAACTGCAGGTTTCAGGAGGATAAAAAGATTTAACTGCTGCATTCAGTTCAGAGACAGAAAAAGATCAAACACATTCACAGTAAATTAAATTACTCTGAGAGATAAAACGCTCGATGGATCATTAGCTGCAGGAGGCGAAAGAAAAAAATATAAGACCCAAGAGTGTGACGAGAAATGTTCACATACATTTATATAAATATATATATAAATACAGAGATAATACGAGGATCAGACATCTGAAGCTTCAGAATTCATCAGTTAATGAAACGTCACAATATTTGTTGTGTTAAACTTCAGTGTAAATAACATGTCCTCCTGTGAGCACTCAGACAGGAGGACAACCTGAAACATGAATATTATCAGAATATCTGAAATACCTTTGAATTTCTCTTACTGTTAGTGTGGAACATTTAACCATCATGTTTAATTATTTACAGATTATGTGTCTGAATATTTTAGTGGCTAAATTATAAATGTTGCTGAATTAATGTCTATAATCAAATCAATTGTATTAACATTTATAATACTAACATTCAATAATTGCCTTCAGTAATTATACATTGAATTTGTGAATTAAAAGCTTTATGTGAAGTCTTATCTGATCTCCTGAACAAAACAGTAAATTATTTCTGTTTTTCTGAAGAAAAAATCCATCTGCCTAAACAAAAACAACAATATGGAGAACACATCTATAATGTGACAAATGATGGAAATATTAAATTAATAAATTGGACATAATAATGATAATTTGGATTTTATTTCTTTATAGAATGATTTAGTGTTATTTTGATGAACAAAAGATAATTTTGCTGCTTGTTAAACCTGGATTTCTAAAACCAGTTGACACACTTGAGAGTTCAAAGGTCACTATCGACCAATGAGCTGTCACACGGCCAGCAGGCCCCGCCCCTTTGCTTCGCATGTTACCTGCTATTTTTGTGTTTTCTGTACTTCAGGTTCCTGTCCAACACGTCGTTCTCCGGTCTGACGGGTGCTGTCCGAGTCCTCCAGAATCTGTCTCAAGTCATCACCTCGCAGCGCTTCCACATCTGGAGCCTGCGGCGGGACGCACTGGGGCAGCCGGCCTGGGTGACGGTGGGCAGCTGGGAAGCCGGCCGGCTGCAGGTGGAGGAGCAGGGAGTCTGGCGGGGAGCCAAACCTCGCCACAGGCCCGAGGAGGCGGGTGGGAGGACGCGGGGCCGCTGGAGGCCGGGCATGCCGGTGGCGGGGAGTCGGGTCCGGGTGGTGACTCTGGTGGAACATCCTTTTGTGTTCACGCGGGACGTGGACGACGAGGGCAGCTGCCCGGCCGGGCAGTACTGCCTGGACGCCAGCGCCAACAGCTCGGACGCGCTGGAGCGGTTCTTCAGGGAGGTGGCGGGCGGGAACGGCAGCTTCATGCCAGCGGAGTACAGCAAGTGTTGCTACGGGTATTGCATCGACCTGCTGGAGAAGCTAGCCGAGGACCTGGGCTTCGAGTTCGACCTTTACATCGTCGGGGACGGGAAGTACGGAGCGTGGAAGGGCGGGCGCTGGACGGGGCTGGTGGGGGATCTTCTGAATGGACTGGCAGACATGGCCGTCACCTCGTTCAGCATAAACTCCGCTCGAAGCCGCGTGATCGACTTCACCTCGCCCTTCTTCTCCACCAGCCTGGGCATCCTGGTGCGCAGTAAAGACACGGCGGCGCCCATCGGAGCCTTCATGTGGCCACTGCACTGGTCCATGTGGGTTGGTATCTTCCTGGCGCTGCACATCACAGCGCTCTTCCTCACGTTGTACGAATGGAAGAGCCCGTATGGCATGACGCCCCACGGGCGCAACCGAGTGAGGGTGTTCTCGTACTCGTCTGCTCTTAACCTGTGCTACGCCATCCTGTTTGGACGCACCGTGTCCTCCAAGACGCCAAAGTGTTGGACGGGGCGCTTCCTGATGAACCTGTGGGCCATCTTCTGCCTGCTGGTGCTGTCCAGCTACACCGCCAACCTCGCCGCCGTCATGGTTGGGGAGAAGACCTTTGAGGAGGTGTCAGGGATCCATGACGCCAAGGTGAGACCAAAAACTACTTTTAAAAGCTGCTTTTGATTCCATGAACCAAGCGTTGTATTTTCATAGAAACATCTGAAGGTAACTGTCCGTCTAGCTGATCTCTGGTGACATCATCAAACAGCAGCCAATAGCGTGTCTTGGAGCCATGTGAAGGATTGTCTGAGGGCCCCACGGGCATGGAGCAAATTTTTGTAGCGGTCAAACCGTGGAATTACAACTTCCGTGTCAGTCACATGATGCTCTTTTCGGGAAAGATTGTTTTTTGAGGTAAATCAACGTCCCAGTACAAACAGCCTGATTTAAATCATCAGGTCCTAAAAGTTGAAGAATGCGCTGACAGCTGAATCCAGATCATGTGACTGAGCAGAGACGAGCGGCTGGGAGGGGGATGTTTAAGGAAACACGTGCGGCCCACGGATCCGGGTGATTTTATACTCGCTTGTCAAGCCATTTTGACTTCATGACTTTAATAGAAATGAACGGCCCCGCTGCAGCGCGGTGTCCACTTCTCTTTCTCCACGGTGACACCAGGAGGGAGCTGGCGTAAGAGATGCAGGATATGTTCAGCACCATCAGGATAATTATTCATTATTCAGAGTTAAAGGACCAGAAGTCATAATGAGGAAACTGTTAAAAACATCAGATCTCTGTTGACTTCAGTTCGACTCATTATTCATTCACTTCCTGCTTCCTGTTGTGAAATAATTACAGATTAAATGTGTTCTTTGGATCACCTGCCTCGTCCTAATTACACTTTTAATTGAGCAGCTGATTGAAGCATGAAGCAGTCTGTGCGTGTTTGTAGAGAGTTTAAGTGGACATCCATCTGTGTGTGATTAGCTTTTAATTTTTAATGTGGAGAGACTGCAGCCTCCAGTAAACACTGTTCCCCCAGGACTTGCAGTGATGGTTCAAAAATATTTTTTATATATATTGCATCTGTGATTCTGTTTTTACAATGAGGCTCACATAAGCACTGTAACTATTTACTACTAAGAGTGTTTCACTAACAGGAAACTCAGTAAAACAGAGAACGAGCTGAATCTGTTTAAACCTTTTATCTAACAAATGTCGACACTGATTCACTGCCGTGATGAAGAGTTTTCATGATATTTGTAGTTATGTGCAGCTTATTTATGACGCCCCCAATGTTTAAAAGCCTTTAGGTGTGCTAATCTGTTCTCAGTTAAATAGTGACATGTTTATTGTTTCTCATGCTTTTGGTGTCGAATATATAGTCTGTAAATCATCTCTTCTGCTCTTTCTTCTTCTTCGTTGGTTTGTCAGCTGCACCACCCGTCTAGAGGTTTTCGTTTTGGGACAGTGAGGGAGAGCAGCGCCGAGGATTACATGAAAAAGAGTTTTCCGGAGATGCACGAGTACATGAGACGCTTCAATGAGCCGACCACGCCTGAAGGAGTCGCAACTCTCAAGTAAGAGAACCAACGAGACCATACAACAACATACAGGATCACACGACAACATACGACAACAAAAGACAACATGCGACATCATGCGACAACATACAAGATCATACGACAACACACAACAACAACATACAAGTTTATACAACAACATGCGACAACATGCAAGATTATACGACAACATTCGACATCATTTGACAACATGCGACAACATGCAAAAACATACAAGATCATACGACAACATGCAAAAACATACGACAACATGCAAGATTATACAACAACATGCGTCAATTTACGACAACATGCGACAACATACCAAATCATATGACAACATACAAGATCATACGACCCTCCCTGTAGTTGCATTAGTTGTTCCCTGTAGTTGCTCCCTGTAGTAATCTGTAGTCATGGGCTCCAATTCCACTGCTTTGCCGATAATATCCAGCTCCTCATCTCCACAAAGTCAATCTCCACCGCTACCCTCTGTATCCTAACAAACTGCATCATTGAAATAAAATCATGGTTACAAATCAACTTCCTAAAACTGAACTGTGAAAAATCATCATCATTGGACCAAATCCGCCCACAACCTCACCCTCAACATCGACGGTTCCTCAGTTTCCACCTCCCCTCACATCCGGAATCTTGGCATAATTTTTGACCAAACCCTCTCATTTGATAAATACACTAAACAGCTCACCAAGACAGCCTTCTTCCATCTCAAAAACATCGTCTGTCTCCGTCCATCCCTCTCCTCCACAGCTGCATCCCTCATCCACGCCTTCGTCACTTCCCGTCTGGACTATTGCAACAGCCTTCTCTCTGGTTTACCCTCAAAAATCATCAATAAACTCCAACACATCCAAAACTCCGCTGCCCGTCTTCTCATCCACTCCCAGACCCGTGACCACATCACCCCTATCCTCTACAAGCTCCACTGGCTCCCCCAGAGAATCCAGTACAAGATCCTCCTCATAACCTACAAAGCCCTCTATAACCTAACCCCCACTTCTCTTAAGACTCACCTGTTCAACACGGCCTTCAACCTCTGACCGTCTCTTCTGCTCATCCTCCCTTTATATATTTATCTTTGTGTCACCCACTCTGTAAAGCATCTTTGAGTTACAAGAAAAGCGCTATAGAAGTCTAATGTATTATTATTATTATTATTATAAAAAAATGGTCTGATAAAATAGTTGCAGTAGTTGCTTCCTGTAGTTGCTCTTTGGAGTTGCTGTTGTTGCTGTAGTAACCGTGTTGCTCTGTGTTGAAGGACAGATCCTCCTCTGCTCGATGCCTTCATCATGGATAAAGCTCTGCTGGATTACGAAGTTTCCATTGACGCGGACTGTAAACTGGCGACAGTCGGGAAGCCGTTCGCCATCGAAGGTGAGACGGAGATTCTGTCCCTGTGAGGACATTTCTAAAGCATACCGAGTATTTGTCTTTCACAAGTTTAAAAGTACAAACACGGCTGTGAGAGTTTCTGGGTTTATCTCCAGTTCACTTTTTATTCAATAATGTTTCATCAAGTTTCATCATCATCACATCTCCGCTCAGAGGAGCCTCTGCAGACTGACACATTCAGATTAAAGAAGTTTACTCTGCAAACACACATCCAGAGGAAGACACACAAGGTGCACACAGAATAAAGGAGAATACAAATGGTGTGAATGAGTGCCGGGAAAAATAAATAAACATTTAAAAAGCTGTAAAGTGAGATCTGCTTAAAATTATCAAATGTAACATTTCCTCATTAAATGTTTTAAAAACTCTCCCTGTGTTGTATATGTAGTGAGACAGAGAAATGTGTAATGTTCCTGAAGGTAACGTTTCCTCTCCTGTCATGGTGTCATCAGTCCTGTGTTGTATATGTAGTGAGACAGAGAAATGTGTAATGTTCCTGAAGGTAACGTTTCCTCTCCTGTCATGGTGTCATCAGTCCTGTGTTGTATATGTAGTGAGACAGAGAAATGTGTAATGTCCCTGAAGGTAACGTTTCCTCTCTCTCCTGTCATGGTGTCATCAGTCCTGTGTTGTATATGTAGTGAGACAGAGAAATGTGTAATGTCCCTGAAGGTAACGTTTCCTCTCTCTCCTGTCATGGCGTCATCAGTCCTGTGTTGTATATGTAGTGAGACAGAGAAATGTGTAATGTCCCTGAAGGTAACGTTTCCTCTCTCTCCTGTCATGGTGTCATCAGTCCTGTGTTGTATATGTAGTGAGACAGAGACATGTGTAATAATCCTGAAGGTAACGTTTCCTCTCTCTCCTGTCATGGTGTCATCAGTTCTGTGTTGTATATGTAGTGAGACAGAGAAATGTGTAATGTTCCTGAAGGTAACGTTTCCTCTCTCCTGTCATGGTGTCATCAGTCCTGTGTTGTATATGTAGTGAGACAGAGAAATGTGTAATGTTCCTGAAGGTAACGTTTCCTCTCTCACCTGTCATGGTGTCATCAGTCCTGTGTTGTATATGTAGTGAGACAGAGAAATGTGTAATGTTCCTGAAGGTAACATTCCCTCTCTCTCCTGTCATGGTATCGTCTCCCCTTTGAGCAGTGTCAGTGTTGTTTGTCTGCCAGAAGCTTCTGGACTTTTTATCCAGTTTTAAGACAGTATTCGACCTTCATGGAGACCCTGAATGGAGCCCTGCAGGGGGCTCCAGTAGGGGATCTGATCTGAGGCTGCATGTTTTGGACACTCAGGTGAAGAGAGGGGCGGAGCTGCCAACTGATCACCATCTGGTGGTGAGTTGGATCAAGGGGTGGGGGAAGATTCTGGACAGACCTGGTAAGCCCAAACGGGTAGTGCGGATGAACTGGGAACGTCTGGAGCAGGCGTAGCCAACCTAATGCCAGCGGGCACTTGGTTGCCCACAGGGACTACGTGAGTCACCCGCAGGGCATGTTCTAAAAATAGTACTAGTCACCATGAAGCTCTGTCTAAAATTTGTATTTAATTATTTTGCTGTTTTCTTTTTTTTATCAATAACACTTGAATTATTCTTTATTTTAAAATGACAATATTGAATATAGAATTTAAAAAACAAAAGTGTTTTATGTATATATGAACTCTGACCCTGTAAGCTAAATCTCCCCCTTTTCGCTGAGACGCTAGAGGGAGCAGCTACGATGGGGAGCTAGGTGCGCTTTTTACACTAAACGTGACAGAAAAGCAAAAGAAAACAAACAATTTTTACAATGAATAAGAATTATTTTTTACAACATTGAAAGAAAAGTGTATATGTCTTATTTGCGGGGCGACGGCAAAGCAGCACATTGTGGAGAGACACTTCGGTACGTGTCACAAAAGCTACCCACCTGCAGCACTGCGGGCAGAACAAGCCAAGAGTTAAAGGCAGCTTTGGGCAGCAGCATCTCTTATCACAAGGCCGGTGAAAAAGTCACAAAAAGCAACGGAAGCTTCATTTAGAGCTGCACTTAAAAAAAAATAATAAAGTACAAGAAAACCTTTTCGGACAGAGGTCTTGAAAGGTGCAATGATGGTTATTGAAAACACAAAGTGTTCAAAGATGAGAAGAAAGGTTCCATCTCCACTCTCCGATGTTACAAAGTTAGTGGTTTGTACAAACAGGATATGATTTGAAGATGTGACAGTTAATGATTTCCTCAATTGTTTTACAGAAGTGATACTTTGTACTAAAATATAACCGGTGTGATTTTGAACAAAATGCTACAAATGTGCTCATTCATACAAAACTGTCAATAAAGATATTTACAAAAATATCAGATGTGATAACTCTGACTTTCAAATGTTGAAATAGATTGAGAACATAAATAAATAATGTTGCATGTTTAAATATATCTGTGTTTCCTACCATAAATCATTGTTATTAATCATTGTGATGAATAATTAACATTAACATGTGATCAGACAGTCTCTTCACATATATTAATATTTATTATGATTATTATTATTAATGATAATATCATTAAAGGTGAATGGTGAAACTATGTTATTCAGGAATTTTGTATCAAACAAGTAGCCCTTCGTTTTATTCAGTACCCTTGAAGTAGCTCTCAGTATCAAAAAGGTTGGAGGTCTGGAGGAAGCCCTTGTCCAGGAGATCTTCAACTTACACCTCCGGCGGAGCTTTTCAGACATCCCTGTGGCAGTTGGGGGCATTGAACCTGAGTGGGCAATGTTCAAAACCATGCCGTGGCAGAGGCAAAGCAGCGGGTGTGGGAGAAGTTCAGAGAAGCTATGAAGGACTTTTGGTCGGCACCAAGGTGCTTCTGGAAAACCGTCCGGCACCTCAGGAAGGGAAAGCGGGGAACTATCAAAGCTATGTACAGCAAGAGTGGGACCCTGCTGACTTCGACTAAGAAGGTTATCGGGCGTTTGAAGGAGCACTTTGAGGAACTCGTGAATCCGACTAACACACCCTCTATGGTAGAGGCAGAGCTGGAAGCTGATGAGGGACCATTGTCAATTTCCCTGATGGAGGTCACTGAGGTAGTCAAACAACTCCACAGTGGCAAAGCCGCAGGGGTTGATGAGATTCGTCCAGAAATGCTGAGGGCTTTGGGTGTTGAGGGGCTGTCTTGGTTGACACGCCTCGTCAACATTGCGTGGAAGTCTGGGACAGTGCCTAGGGGGTGGCAGACCGGGGTGGTGGTTCCCCTATTTAAAAAGGGGGACCAGAGAGTGTGTGCCAACTACAGGGGTATCACACTTCTCAACCTCCCCGGTAAAGCTACTCCAAGGTACTGGAAAGGAGGGTTCGGCCGATAGTCGAACCTCTGGTTAAAGAGGAACGATGCGGATTCCGTCCTGGTCGTGGAACAACGGACCAACTCTTCACTCTCGCAAGGATCCTGGAGGGGGCCTGGGAGTACACCCAACCAGTCTACATGTGTTTTGTGGATCTGGAGAAAGCGTATGACCGGGTCCCCCGGGTGATACTGTGGGAGGTGCTGCGGGAGTATGGAGTGAGGGGGTCACTTCTGAGGGCCATCCAATCCCGGTACGACCCAAAGCGAGAGTTGTGTCCGGATATTCGGCAGTAAGTCGGACTCGTTCCCCGTGGATGTTGGCCTACGCCAGAGCTGCGTAGGATATCGAGGCGTAGTCGTGCAGGAGATGGGTTGCAGTTCGGTGGCCTGAGAATCTCATCGCTGCTCTTTGCAGATGATGTGGTCCTTACGGCATCATCGGTCTGTGACCTTCAGCAGTCACCGGATCGGTTCGGCCATGGCTCTCAGCAGGAAACCGGTGGATTGCCTATTCCGGGTAGGGAATGAGCCATTACTCCAAGTGAAGGAGTTCAAGTACCTCGGGGTCTTGTTCGAGAGTGAGGGGATGATGGAGCGAGAGATTGGCCGGAGAATCGGAGCAGCGGGGGCGGTATTGCATTCGCTTTACCGCACCGTTGAGACGAAAAGAGAGCTGAGCCAGAAGGCACTGGCCTGGGAACGCCTCGGGATCCCCCAGTTGGAGCTGGCGGATGTGGCCTGGAGAAGGCAAGTTTGGAGTTCCTTACTGGAGCTGCTCCCCCCGCGACCCGACCCCGGATAAGTGGTAGACGATGGATGCTGCGCAGCTTTGGAGACAGAGCCTTCTCCAGGGCAGCACCCAGGCTCTGGAACTCCCTCCCCCAAGACATCCGTGGCTCTCAATCCCTCTCCATATTTCAGTCCCGCCTCAAGACGCACCTCTTCTCAACTATCATTTGCTAGCCCCCCGTTAACCGTATTATTATTATGATTATTATGATTATTATTATTATTTGTATTATTATTATTTTTATTATTCTGATTATTATTATTATTATTTCCTCTTTTTCCTTTTCTCTTTCCCTTTCTTCCCTCGTCCTTACCCCTCCCCCCACTTCCCCTACTATTGTAAAGTGGCTTTCAGGTCTTGAAAAGCGCTATATAAATTCAATTTATTATTATTATTATAATTAGAGCTTCATATCCTCTAAAATAAAAGCCCTTCATACCGTTACTTTTCTGTTTCGTGTGTGTTTTTGCACCGAACGGTTTATTAATCTTACGCCACAAACTTCAGCTCAAACCGTCAAACTGAAAGTCTAAACGTGAATTAAAGGCTTTTTCCAGGATGTTGAAAGCATATTCGAGACTTTAGTGAGGAAAAGTTTTTATTGTTCTTTATTGTTTCAGTCTGTTGTTTACTGTTTAAAATTCATTATTTACATGCAGGTTACAGGGTCTGCCGTGTCTTTATATTTATTTTTATTGTTTAGGTTAATTATCTGTTTTTTATTGTTTGTTTTGCAGGTTACGGGATCGGTCTGCCTCAGAATTCCCCTCTGACCTCCAACATCTCAGATTTCATCAGCAGATATAAATCTGAAGGCTACATGGATCTGCTGCATGACAAATGGTACAAAGTGGTTCCCTGTGGAAACCGCGTGTTCGCCGTCACCGAGGTCAGTCTCACATATCTTAGATATATATTATCATATCTTATATATCTTATATATCTTATTATTATATAAGATATATAACTCAAACATTTTGAGAGTTGTGAACTGAAGAAAGTGAGGACATGTTGGACGGATAAACAACCACAACAAGGTTTTTCTATTTTATTGAAAAACTAAATTTTATAAAAAACGTCTTATCCAAAAATCTGTGCAAAGTATAATGAAAATAACAGTCGGTGCTGCACACGTCACTGATTTACATTTATTTATTCTAAGCATGTACTAAACAAGAATAACAAATACAATGAAGGATGTGTGTATAAAGTGTGTGTGTGTGTATAAAATGTGTGTGTGTGTGTGTATAGTGTGTTTCAAGTGTGTGTGTGTGTGTGTGTGTGTGTATAGTGTGTATAAAGTGTGCGTGTGGGTGTATAGTGTGTATAAAGTGTGTGTGTGTGTGTAAAGTGTGTGCGTATAGTGTGTATAAAGTGTGTGTATATAATGTGTGTGTATAGTGCAGGGGTCGGGAACCTATGGCTCTTTCGATGACACAATATGGCTCGCAGACAATTATGAGCTGACATTTTTAGTAATCAAGTAATAAATAATTATACTGTGTCATTTTAAAGTAAAACTTTTAGCAGCGGATTTTGTTTTTTAGTTCTCCCCTCTCCTTTCCTCCGCCCTGTCTCTGACTGTAAGTGTGTTCGCACATGTGTGTGTCAGCAGCGAAGCCCCGCCCTTCACGAAACTGAGCAGAGGAGAAACTGCGCAAAGCAAGCAGCTGGTGTCAAACTCAATCACAGAGAGGGCCAACATTAAAAACTGGGACTACGTCGAGTGCCAAACACGGTCCACATTTATTGAACAGGATACACATATTGGATAAAGTGCAAAAAGATATGGAACATATTTAAGTCAACTGCAAACGGATTGATGAACAGTTCAATTATAATTTCTGAACTACAAAGTCGGCAAATACGCTCAGTTTATCAGCAGAATCAGTCAGGAACACAGCGGTGGAGATGGTTTGTCAGTGTTTGGAAACACGTAGTGACCAAAGTTTCCTTAATGCATCCGAGTCTCCCACAGGCAGCTCGGCTTGGAGCGCTCTCACTGCATCACACATGTCTGTGATCACACGGCCCTGAAGCTGGAGGTTTAACAGTGAGATGTTTCGTTATGTCGCACAAACAGGCCAGCTCACATCAGCCCAGAGATCTGTGCTGTGTTTCCCTTTGCTTTCCAAAAACTGGCAGATTTCCTCACGCAACTCGAAACATCTATTCAGCACTTTACCTCGACTGAGCCATCGCACCGCCATGTTCAGAAAAGACTTACATTGACTCTTATAAAGTTTCCTGTTTGTGTTACGGTGCTTATTACATGTTCCATCACCAGAGCTTTACAACACAGCGCTTCCTGGTGTATGATGCAGTGATACACCGTCAGCTGCATCTTCTCCCGCATCCTGCCCACTAATCCGCTCTTTTCATCACATCGCAGGCTCCATCTGTCGTCAGTCCCGTCAGTTTGTCCCGGGACAGTTTCACTTCTCACACATTTAGATACTTCCTCAAATATGTATTTTCCCGTGATTGTGCCATGTATTGGTTTAAATACAAAAACCGACGGGCCAGTTATGACAGACATATGATATTTTCTCGCGGGCCGGATATAATTGCCTTGAGTTTGACACCCGTGCAGTAAACACTGAAACGTGCACATAAATGAGATAAATAACATAAGCGTTTAGTTTATTTAATAAAAGAGCACCTGTTCAATGAAACACTGATAGCACTTTTAATACTCGGAGATGTGTTATACTTAAAAATGCCCGCATAAAGTTGCATTCAATTTTATTAAATATATGGCTCTCAAGGAAATACATTAAAACAATATTTGGCTTTTATGGCTCTCCCAGCCGAAAAGGTTCCCGACCCCTGATATAGTGTGTATAAAGTGTGTGTGTGTGTGTTTCCCTCCTCAGACTCTCCAGATGGGCATCAGTCACTTCTCGGGGCTCTTCGTGTTGTTGTGTGTTGGCGTAGGGGGGGCATTGCTGACTCTGGCGGGTGAACACGGTTTCTACCAACTCGTCCTGCCGCACATCCGCCGCCGGCAGAACCTCAAGTACTGGCTGCACACGTCGCAGGTGAGAGTGACCTCACACACACACACACACACACACACACACACACACACACACACACTCACACACACACACACACCACACAGATATATCTCCTGTAACCTGGAGCTTTTTTATTTATCTGAGTTAATAAGAGGAAGCATGTGTTATTTTACAGTTAAATGTATTTATTTATATAAATATCACAAATGACACATTAGTTTCAGTGGGCTTCACTGACAGACGACCCCCTCAGACCCTCGCAGCACCAGGAGAAACTCCTGAGAAGGATCCCCCCCAGGACAGACTGTGATAGATGTGTACAGAATAAACAACATAATAAAATACAACATGATTGTACAACATGTACTGTATATATATTATATATATATTTTGAATATTTATATTTACATTTATATTTATTTATATTAATATCGTGTTGTTTGTGTGTTTGACAGAAAATCCACCGCGCTCTGAACATGACGTATGAAGACGTGAAGCGGCAGCGCGCTGAGAAAGAGAAAAGGTTCGTCTTCGCAACAAATATAAAAATGTGTTGATTTGAAATAAATCAGTTTATTTTAATTATTTGTATTAATAAGAGGCTGACTTGGATGAAACTAAAAGAGAGGGAAAGAGAAACGATCGGATACAGCAAAGGTGGCGAAGTTATCTTACTGTTTATTTTTATATATCAACACTGATCTCTAGAACAACATCTCAAAGTGTGATTGAAAATGTATTAATACTAATAATATTAATTTATTTTAATCAAAAGGCGACAAAATAATCTCAATAACTCAATAATTGATCAACTGTTTCTGTTTCTGTTCAGCTGTAACCTCGAAAAGCCCCCCCCCTCCCCGGGCCCCCCTGCCCCGCCGGCCCCTGGAGCCTCAGCCAAGTGGAACAACGAGGGCAGTATGGACGCCGCCGCTAGGGACGCCCGAGACTTCAAACGAGTCCACTTCAACCTGGAGACCCTCAACACACGCCGCCTCCTTGCTCGCATGGCTGCTTCTGATGCCAAGGGAGGCGGGGCTAAGTCTGAGGGGGAGGGGCCAGCCAAGCCGAGAGCAGGGCCAAACAGCAGACTGTGTGAGAACGGAGGACCAGCGGCTTCGCTGGCCAGCCTGGTGCTCTCCCTGCCCTCCTCTGCCCGCTCCAACACCTCAGCCCTGCCCCCCGCTGTGGTGGCCCTGCCCCAGCCCGGCGAGCTGCAGAAACTGCAGGAAGAGATCGAACAGATGCGGGAGAAACTGAGGACGGCTCTCGCCAGGAGGGCCGAGATCCAGACCACCCTGACCAAACCTGTTGCTACGGAGACAAACAACCCGTCTCCAGTTACCACGACGACAATCACAACGTCAGGAGCCCAGCCCACCGCGGCCCCGGTAACGCCCTTCCCCGCCAACACAAAGTGCGTGACAACCATGACGGACCCGCCTCACAAAGTCCTCTCCAAAGTGCGGCCCCTCCCCAGCAGACTGACCAATCAGAGGAGGTGATGCTCTCTGTGTCGGTCACATGACCCTCGGCACACGGCGGCCATTATAAACTGTTGGAAGGGGAAAATAAATTCAGATTTTATTTAGAAAAGTTGACCACAAAGAACCTGAACGGACAATGAGGTCATTATTGCAGAAAAAAAAGGGGGGGGGGGGTAATGTACGAGAAAAACCTTGGATATTCTCTGAGATAAAGAAGTGAAGCGATCTGGTTCTTTGATAATAATAGAATTTTGTGACTTATATATATATATATATATATATATATATATATATATATATATATATATATATATATATATATATATATCTCAGAGATATACATTTACTACATTAATCTCACAGAATATCCAAGGTTTTTTATTTGTTTTTATTTACGACTTTAATATTGCAATTTTTTTGTTTTTCGTCCGGATTACTGACACCTGCCCCGGGCTCCGCAGTTTATTTTTTGCGACATACACCGGCCCGAATACGAGTTTCTGCACTTACGTGTAATTTGTGCCCAGATGTTGCACAGGGAGACTTTTAATACAACAAAATAAGAACAAATGTGTTGTTTGTATTCTTAATTATCTGACAGCCTCAGAACATCAAACTAGTTGCAGACAGATTAATAAACTCGCTGTTAGTCGGCAGCTACAGAAGATAATGTTTGTTGTATTTATAAAGCATGTTTCATACACAGGTAGGTTCAAGAGAAGTTAAAACTATACAGTTTAAATGGTAAAATAAAAGATAAATTGATATAGAAAATAAATAAAAATAAGATGAAAGACTAAAAGAATAGAAAAAAGATTATAACAATATAATAATAATAAGAAATAATAATATTTATGTATATTTTGAGTATCTGTAGTTTAAATGTTTTTTTAGAAGGTATATAAAAAGGTATACATAAGTGTATTCTTTGTTTAAACCCAAATTAACCCCTGAATGTTCACCTTATTAATTATAATAATTAAATTAAAATGTTGATAATTAGCTTAAAAGTCATGAAGCTGAGTTTTAATTTAAGGGATAATTAAGGAGATTTTAAGGGTTTCATATTAAGTAGTATCTACAGGCAGTTACGGTAGTCAGAAAGTTAAATAAAATGTTACATTTACAAACATCTGGAGACACTTTATGTAAATTAGGAACAACAGAAGACCCTCAATTGAGCCCTGACAGACTTATAGGTGCCACTTTCTATGACGTGTATGTATATAATACAAGATAAACATAATTATTATATATATATATTATACATTATAATCTACCTATAGCTCTGTATAATTATAGTTATAACCACTCATAAATATTCATAGCTTTATAACAATAATTCAAAGTATAAAACATGTCAGAGGTAAATATTGAACAGCTTTACTAAATATAATCAACAACTAATTCATTGTGTATTATAGGTTAGGATAAACTTTATAATCTCTACCAGCAGTAAATAAAGTAATATATAAATATATATATTATAATATATATATTATATATATATATATATATATATATATAGCTCCTCCTTTACCAGCTGCACATTAAAGTGATTAACACATTATAATACAATAATATAATTAATATTATTCTGCACAATTAGGACTTTTACTTTTGGTGCTTGAAGTTTATTTTGAGGCTGATACTTTTGTACTTTTACTTTAGTAACACTTTGAATGCAGGACTTTTACTGTAACAGAGTATTTATACTCTTATTACTACTTTTACTGCAGTCAAAAAGTAGTAAGTACTTCTTGCCCCTCTGCGTTTAAGGTCAAGTATATTAATACGTCATAATTACTAATAACTGCTGCTCGCTCTTTTCTTTGCTAGGATCATCGGGTATTATAATTCTCAAAGATTATAATGCATTGTAATCTTTTTATAATAATTATATTTATAGAGTGCCCTAAGTAGATTCTAAATATGTTTATTATGCATCTAGACGCCTAATAGAAAGTGAAATGATGCTTTAAAAATGTCCTTTAAGAATCCAGAGGCATATTTTTATATATTTGGTAAGTAAACGTTTTTAATTAGGTTTCTGTTTGATTAAAACAGTCAAAGTGACAACTTCATGTGAAAGATTCTGACGTTTATCATTTATAAAACAGATCTTTGTGTGTTTAAAATGGCCGCTGTGACTCTAACGTGTGAAACCTTTGTGAGCTCAAAGACAGCAGAGAATAAAAAACGGAAAATCTTCCTCAAAGACAATCGGACAAACTTTTCTCTGACTTCTGTTCACGACTCTGAAATGTTTCTGTGCATAAGTAGTACGTTCTTTATGTAGAAAACCGTGACCCCACTGTGTGTTTTATGGGAAAGATTAAAGTTCACAAAACGAACATTACAGGTAATCTTTAATTAAGGAACAATCACCAAACAATAACAGTGCAAATGCATTTTATAACCCAAACCTGGAGATAATGAATATTTTTAATGGATTATCTGCACAGAATCCGGCGCCTCACGAGGAACATCTTTTAATTCTCCCATCATGTTGTCTGTTAAAACATAAATCATCATTCAGTACGTCATCTGCTATGATCAGTGTGTAGAACAGTGTGTAATAAAGTGTGTATAAAGTGTGTATCCAACACACACACACACATTAAACACATTAAAGCAGAAGGTAATAAAAATCTTTCTCTGATCTCAGCTTCACATCTGGATCAGAATTTTACTTTTTTCAGCAGATTGAGACATTTTCTCATGTTTGGGACAAATACCTGCTGTTTCCATGGTTTCCTGCTCACACTGTATATAAATAAAAACCAAAAAATCAGTGTCATTGTGTAAACAAACATTTAAAGTTTTATATAAAGTCTTTATTTCGTGCAAATAATCCATTAAACCTGTTAAAGAGTCCAGAATTGGCTTTTAAGGGGTTTTTAATTCTTAAACTGTGAAAATATAAACCATCAACATATCTTGCATTAAATTCTTGTATTAGCCTAAGGGTTTTTATAAGGTAACGTTTTTTTACTTTCTCTTTTAAATACCTTTAAAACGTGTTAAGGTATTTTTATATGCAGTTCAAAACTTATTCAGTGAGTAGCAAAGCAGACTCAGTGGTATGGGATTGTTTAGTGGATTATAAAAGTGTGTGATGAATTATCTGCAGGTTTAAATGTTTTTTTTAAAGGGAAAACCTCCTTAAATTTGGCCTCAGAGGCTTCAAAGGATGACCAGGATGAAAGACTGAAAGATGCAGTTGCTGAACCTGGACGCTAACTTCGGCTAGCCGCTACAGCTAACAGCACCTCCTGCTGTTTGCACTGATGACAGTTTTTGATTTATAACTTAATAACTTTCAACCTAAAGAGACAGTCTGACATTTCATTAAAACTTCTTTAGATGTTTCAGTTTCACCGCTGTGTTCAGGACTGCTAGCCTAGCTTAGCACAAAGACAGGAGCAGGGGAAACTGCCAGTGTAGTCACAAAACAGCTAGGCACAGCTAATGTTGTATTAGCTGTCTATAGCTACATGTTTGATGTTACAGCAGCTACAAACAGTTAGCATATAACATTAACAACCATGACTTCAGAGATAGCTACACGCAGCTAAGAGACCATGGGTATGCTAGCTGTTTCTAGAGTCATCAGTTAACTCTACGCTAACTTACAGAACAGTAGCCACTAGCAACTGTGTAGCATTAGCTCAGGGACTAAATACTGCTAGCTTACTTCAAGCTGTTACTGTGACGGAGTTAGCCGGTTACAATACAAACATTTTAAAGCAAAGATGTCTTTTTCATGATTGTTTTGTCTTGAGCCAGTTTTTAAGTTTTAAAAATGCTGAAGTTTGTGCATTTTCTGATATTTTCAATTTTTCTGCTGCTCTGATAGAAATGCCGATCTTGCTCTGATACTATAAATCTACGATTAGCTATGCCCCGATACTTGTTCTCTACAATATTTATTAATCTCCTTTAACTAGGATGTCAGGTTGTTGTGTTTTATTTCTCTTGATGTCAAAATACCTGCCCAAAGTTTTGCTCCATTCAGAGTTCAGCAGTGTGATATTTAGAAGAACTCTGCAGTGAGTTTCAGTGCGGCTGTAAATAATAATAATAATAATAATAATATTGTCTGTGTAGAGCTGGAGGGGTGGATCTCTGGACATATCACAAATATACAACTAAATAATAATAGTGTGTGCAGCTCCGATGGTAGACCTAGTCATATCTGACACCTGATCAAGATGTGATGCATCACCAGTTAGCCTAGCTTAGCATTAATTATCCAAGCTCCATCAGAAGACATTTTGTTTATTGAACGTGTGTAGTAACTGACGGAAAAGGGAAACATTGTGGTTTTAGCAACAGCTCGTTATAACCTGTATTAATTACAGTCCTGCTTACAGTAGTTGTGCTAAGCTAAGCTAAGCTAGCCACATCCTGGACACATTGAGATGAAACTGAGTGACACAAGGAGACACAGAAAATGTTTAACTGTTCCTTTAAGATAAACCAGGTGTTTCCATGTTTTCCTGTGAGGCGTTCACTGACCCGTCTGTTTGTGTTTAAAGTGAAGCTGAGGATGTTTGTGTTTAGCTCCGGGACGCTATCTGATGTAAATGTTCATGTGAACTTCACATATTTTTAAAAAAATAAAAAAAAGGAAATGAGCGTGTTACCAAATTAAGAGTCTTGTTCTTCATTATTTTATTAAAAAAAAAAAAAAAAACACATTGAAACTTATATGATATATTTAAAGAATCATGTGGAAAATAATTTATTTTCGTGTTTCTTTCACATATGAACTTAAGGGCAGTGAGGAATAATAATATGAATAACTTTAATTATTTAATAATAAACAATAACTATAATATATAAATATGTAAAATATATTTTTATATAAAATAAGATAGAATATAAATAATATAATGCAAAACATCAGAAGGAAAATAAAGAAACTCTGAATTACTGCAGTAGTTTTGTTCCACCTGTTTTACCGAGTAAAGAAGAATTTTGTTCATCGGGAACGAACAGGAATCACCTGAACGCGTCTCAAGGCTTCGTTCGCAAACAATGTTGATGTTAAAAACATCAAATAAGTTTCAGCTTCAGATCCATCAGTTGAGGTCATTAGCTCACACGGAGCGCCGCGGGACCACCGGAGCCACGGTTCTGACTCCCGCCGGAGGACATACTGCAGAATCAGGAGAACCTGCAACAGTTACAAACTGGTTACACTGGATTCTACTATTTACACTGGATTCTAATTATTTACACTGGATTCTAACTGGTTAGACTGGATTCTAATTATATACACTGGATTCTAACTGGTTCCACTGGATTCTAACTATTTACACTGGATTCTAACTATTTACACTGGATTCTAATTATTTACACTGGATTCTAACTGGTTAGACTGGATTCTAATTATATACACTGGATTCTAACTGGTTCCACTGGATTCTAACTATTTAAACTGGATTCTAACTATTTACACTGGATTCTAACTATTTACACTGGATTCTAATTATTTACACTGGATTCTAACTATTTACACTGGATTCTAACTATTTACACTGGATTCTAATTATTTACACTGGATTCTAACTATTTACACTGGATTCTAACTGGTTAGACTGGATTCTAATTATATACACTGGATTCTAACTGGTTCCACTGGATTCTAACTATTTAAACTGGATTCTAACTATTTAAACTGGATTCTAACTATTTACACTGGATTCTAATTATTTACACTGGATTCTAACTATTTAAACTGGATTCTAACTGGTTACACTGGATGTCTGCCGGGCCTTTACCTGCGGTGCGACTATGTTCAAAAAAAATAAAGGTATTCACCTATTCTGCATGTTTCTAAAGTCAATTCCAAACATATTCAGCATATTAAAAATGAATTCAGCTACTGTGACTTTTTATTACTGTTTATGACTTACTATATATAATATTTCAAAAAATATATATTATTATGAGAAAAGTTTAAGTTTTCTGTGACAAATTTTAATATTTAGTATGAAATAGTTTTTAAAGAATAAAGACCATTGAGAAGTAATATATTGAATCCTTGAAATACTACTTCATTGTAATATTTTTACTTTCTTCTTCAAATATTAAAACTTTATTCTGGAAATCTCATTAATTGATACTTGTGGTTTTACATGTTAGTCCGAAAACTTTGTTAACTTCCCCTAATAAACGGTCACTGAGGTTTTAATACAGACAGAAAGAATAATATAATAATGATAACACATCCACACGTCTGTGTGCAAACAGCTGCACTGGTTTTACTGGACAGTTAAATACAATTTGATGAATTTCAGGCTTCAGATCAACTAATGAGGCTACAGTCATCCAGCAGAGGCACGAAGAAAAACAAAAAATAACCCTCCCCCATCAGTTTTGTTCAGTTTCTGTCTGTGATGTCACACTTCAGTCTCTGCCCTCTTTACAAACAGAGATCTCAAAAAAACTAAATCAGTCGAGAGTGGTCCGCAGCCTGCGGTGCGTTCAGGTACCTAACCAGCTGCCACTGATCATGTGACTGCGGTGATTTCAGCCAATTGAACAAAGTCTGCCTTTGCCTCAGATAAAGAGAAAGAGAAGTTATTAAAGAATACATTAATAATCAAACACGTAATCTGATCAATCTTTTATCTTCGGTCGCTCCCTTCAGGATCTCTGGATCTTGTTGAATTTCTAAACATATAGAATTTGAGATTTGTTTTCTGGAAATACTTCGTATGGATGTATTATTGTAAATATAACAGAATAATATAATACAGAGACGCAATGATTAGTCTATTAATCAATCGACAGGAAATTATGCTGCAACTATTTTAAATAATTAATTTATTGTTTCAGTTATTTTTAAAGAGTTGAATAATCGGTTTTATTTCACAGTAAAATTGAACAAATGAAACTGAAGACACATAGATTAATAAATTAATCAGTAGTTTCAGCTGTAATATAATAATACATGTTATATTATTGTACATATAATACAAATATATATAATATCATTGTGTATTTGAGAGTTTATTGTTTATTTGAGCTGTTTTGTACACTGCTGTGTAATTTAATGCGAGGTGTTTTTGTGACTTCTACAATCTTTAGCATGTTGGATATGTAATTTAATACTTTATTTATTTAGATAAATGGATTTACAAAGACTTGAGTATTTCCAGATACTGACATTTAAGAGCTTCCAAGCAGCACCTGAACGCTCCTGCAGACGTTTCATTTTGAGAGCTTTGGTCCCTGAACGCATCACAGTGACTGGAAGAGGCGGGGCCAAAAGTGTGACACAGCCGGCGTCATATTGCACAACCAATCAGCTCGCTCCGCTGCTGATTATTGATAAGGCATCCGTCCTGACAGGAAGTCCGACCACCAGAACTACTTCCTGCTCTCAAAGAGTCTTTTCTTCAAATTAAAAGCAGATGGAAACAGAAATCAAGTTTGTGCTTCAGTCTGTCAGAATCAGGGCGGATCAATAACGAGTTTTATTGTTTTTATTATTGAAATCTTTTTCAGTGTTCAAAGTGATTTTAAAGTGTTCAGCTCAATTTAAAGGACGAGTCTGTTTTTTTTTAAATATATATTTCAGTTCCCAACGTGTCCAACGAATCTTAGAAAACACAAATATATATATTTCATCGGTCATCTCGTGAAACAGCTGCTTACTGTAGTTTTAATTAAACCAACAGGACTAACATTTGGTGCTTTAGTGAAGACGGTGTGTGTGTGTGTGTGTGTGTGTGTGTGTGTGTGTGTGTGTGTGTGAGATAGAGAAGGAAACATCAGCTGTGTACACACTGTACTTGTTAGGAGATATCCTCTGCTGGTTTGAGTCTGAACATAAAGATAAAAGGATTTATATTTTAAACAGCTGACGAGTTTGTTGACATCAACTAAAATATTTGCAGGGAAATTACGAGAGCATATTAAGACCGTTGTAGGTTAAAAAATTAGAATAAAGTTGTACATTTACAAAAAAAAACTGAGATTAAATTTACGCCATAATACACTCTTGTAAAAAACTGAAGATCATCAGATTTATAATTTGTTATAGAAACACAGAGGTCTGATGTGTTTTATTTCATATGATAATGAAAAGAATCTTTAGTGGCAGCTAAATATTTAATTTATTATATCTTTTATATTTTGCACGCAGGTGTGTTTTGGCGGCTTCCGATGTAAAATAAAAACACGTTTATATGCAGATGACACTCAGATTTATGTTCCCTAAAACTAATCTGTGAAATTAGTTTTCTTTTTGTTTTTAGAACTAAACTCTGTTGAGCAGTTTAACCATTTCATTTGAAGATGATAAATTATTCAGTAATTTACAAACAAATAAAAATCACTTTCTTTGTGGCCTTCAGGCTGGGATACACTGAACTACTCAATCCGATATTTGTTTAAAATAATAAAAATGTGTCTGGAGATTCCTGATCCATGACAGACTGAGGTACCGGGTCGACTCTCAGGACGGGCTCTGTGCTGCTCTGCAGTCTGTACCGGGACTCTGTGGGGGGGGACAGTCTGTCTGTGGGGGGGGCGCCTCCGAGGGCACCGTCTCCACCGCCTGCCGCCCTCTGAGCGGAGGGCTGGGTGGAGGATCGGCTCCCCCTGCTGTGGGTTTATTCTCAACTGAAACAACATCCCGGTCTTCTTCACCGCCACCACCACATCCTCCTCCTGCTGCTGCACCTCCTGTTCCTCCACCTGCTGCTGCTCCTCCTGTTCCTCCTCCTGCTGCTCCTCCTCCCATCCAGAACTCGGCCATCACATTGACCTCTGCTGCTCCTGCGGACCCCTGACCTCCAGGTGCTCCTCCTGCGTTGGCCGTGTCAGCAGTGGTCGGCTGGTTGGAGGACAGAGCTTCAGTGATGATGGCGGTCGTCTGAGCGACCCAATTCAGCTCTGACCTCACCTCCCCTCCACCTGCTGCTGCAGGGGCAGAGGAGGTGTGGGGGTCAGTCGGAGGCCCCGGCTGGGTGTTGTTGGGTCCTGGTTGGGCGGTGTCAGCAGGCCCTGTGTCAGCAGGCCCTGTGTCAGCAGGCCCTGTGTCAGCAGGCCCTGTGGCAGCGGCGGCGGCAGCAGCAGCAGCAGCAGCAGCACTATTGTTGTTGTTCAGGTTGTCTTGCAGGGCCGTCTGGTTGGCCTGACCCGCCTGCTGGTTCTGCAGCAACATCTCCTGGATCCGTATCTGCTGCAGGATGGCAGGAAGCTCGTAGTGGTGGAAGAAGTAAATCATGGAGTGCTGAAGAAGAAGAAGGATGTTAGTGACAGGAAGTGACTACATAAATGAAGCCCCTGACCTTCCAACATGGTTTAACTAATCCAGACTAAAATGTTGTTATCAGGCTAACATTCTCAGTCAGATACTTTGGTTCTTTGGGGTTTTATTTGAAATGATTTTAGCAGTGCTCTTATTTTGAAAAGAAAGCACTGTGTCTTCCTGTCAGTAGAGACGATGGTGTTTCTGACCTGGATGAAGAGCCAGGAGGTGACCAGAGCCAGGCTGCTGTACTGACCGTTGAAGCGGTAGTGATACGCGTAGAAGGCAAAGTGGTAAAGATAGAAGAACCTGGTAAATGCAGAAAACAGATTCATGTTCAAACACTTTGGAAATAATCCCATTCATTTCAACAGATTCATGTTCAAACATGATTGGCTGTATTTTAAATAAGCCAATAGTTTGAGCTGGTGGTGGTCATGTGACTCACCTTAGCCAGTGGCGTTTGCTGGTGTTGGTGTGGCAGCAGATGGCATCGTACTGATCGGCCAACCAGACGATGAGGATGATGTAGAAGGCCGTCGTCGTGTCGTTAAAGAACTCTGACATGATGGCCTCCATGCCTGATGACAGGAAGTGGTCAGGATTGAACTAAACATGATGTCTGATGACAACAATCAAAATGTTTGTCTCATGAAGCCATGAAATTAACCTTGCTTTCAGTCTCCACTTGGACCATGACCGCCTCGACTCGGAACGTGACCGCCTTTGACTCGGAACGTGACCGCCTTTGCCCCGGAACGTGACCGCCTTTGACTCGGAACATGACCGCCTTTGACTCGGAACATGACCGCCTTTGACTCGGAACATGACCGCCTTTGACTCAGGACACCTCTACCCGGGACATTGACGACGCCTCTACTCGGGACATTGACGACGCCTCTACACGGGACATTGACGACGCCTCTACTCGGACATTGACGACGCCTCTACTCGGGACATTGACGACGACACAATATGCAAGCAAAACTTTGGATTACCGTAATTATGTCAAAGTTTGCGCAATCGAAAACGTTTCAACGGTTTCTGAAAGCTGAGACTCTGCGCTTTACAGCATATATCGACTCATTACGGTAACTTCACTTACGGCCCTCCCGGAAGCCCGCGAAACAGTGCCTTTGTTCTGAGCGAATACACACCCAGCGCTGGAGAGACACAAACAACACCGCGGAGATATAGAGCCAGAAAACAGCGGATTTAATTAAAATGGAAGCAAGACGGTATGTAAATCAACACTTGTATTGCGTGGTGACTTGTTTAGAACAGTGTACCTAGTAAGGTTGTACTAGGTGTGTAATTGTACTTTATATACGTGAATGTGCGCGTCTTCTTCAAGTAGCCTGCGTCCTAGCAGAGGCTGTGTGCAGGCTTTAGCTGGAGAGGAGGAGGTGTCACCAGAGATCACGAGGTGTCACCAGAGATCACATTCAGGCCTGTAGATGGAGCTGTGGGGATGCTGGATGATCTGGTGATAATGTCAGACACAGAAGCCCCTCACCACATCACACCACAAGATGGCAGACTGAGGCAGAGCCCGATGATGGACCCCAGGTGTCCAACCCCCTCTCGATATGGGAAACCCAGCACCAGGTGACATTTATTCCCACTTTGATGCTGCAGTTTTCAAACTCCTCTCTGAATACACAAACAAGAATGCAGCCAAAAGCCTGGAGAGAGGGAGACAGTTCATCTGGACTGAAATAACTCCAGAAGAAATGAAGAAGTCCACAGGCATGTTGCTGTACATTTCAGTTTTGGACCTGCAGAAAGATGAGCAACTTTTGGTGTAAGCAAACCATTTTCCATGTGTCATTCCCTGCCACTGTCATGTCCCCAGACTGTACAGGACAGTTCATGGCCATTTGATCTAATCTTCATATGAGTGACCCAGAGAAAACAGGAGCAACAGTCACTGGCAGTACCACCAAGACCTCTGCATGTGAAGGGACACTCAAGAGAGGAGAGAATTACCCTGTGTGGGGAAAAACGCCTGGACATATTTTCCATTTTATGGCCTGTTTTTGCAGATGTAAGAGTAAAAGACTCAAAACTTTTACTGGATATAGTTGTATACATTTCAAACTTCAAATGTAACATGTTAAATCTCTTATTCATGTACAATTGCAGTGTTTTTTGTTCACTAAACCACTAAACTCAAATTCCGCTTATTACACTCTCATAACATGCAATAATTTATAAATGACTGCCAGATATGGAAAGTTCCAGGTATTTTGGAATATTGGAAAATGGGCAAAAGCACTTACTCACAGGACATTTTCTGACCTTTTTATAGTCTTTTATAGTGCCTGGACTCTGGACTTGACTGCCTCTACATGTCTGCCTTGACTTAAGGACTTGACTTTCCAGGATGTGGACTTACCAACGAGGGCCAGGATGACGGTGAGCAGAGGGGCTGCTGGGAAGGCGATCGTCATGTTCATCTCCAACATCTGAAGAAGATCCACTGAGGGGAACAGACCAGATCAGATCAATAAACAAACATTGTTTGTATATGCGGGACCAACTCAAGTACTCTTATATTTTCCACCCGGGAAATTGATTGTTTTTAAAGGTATAACTTCAGCTACAGTGGAATCGCGTTGGTCACATTTCAAAATGCAATAAGGAGAGATAAGCGTAAATTCACAAACTAAAATTTTATGTGTATTATTTGGTGATTAAAAAAGTATTATTGCAAAAGAACACTATATATGTTAATCAACATTAGAATGAACAGGGAGGACGTAAAGAAGACGTATTTCAGTACCGATAGGTATATTTTGTTTTTATCAGAAATTTGGGTTACACTTAGAACATGTGTGGGGGCTTGTTTCCCAGGATTAAACCCTACACCAAACTGTACTGGGTTTTATTAAACCGCAGTCAGTTATTGAAGTTCTCATACTGGACCAAACTGAACTCAACTACTATATTGATCAGGTTTAGCATAAACTGGGCTACTATAAACCCTTCTGGATCGGATGCTTGAGGTCTTAGAAGAAACTGACCGATGAAGACGAAGATCTGGTGATGAGAATATCTGAGCAGCATGGACACTGACAGAGTCTGAAAAACACAAAACAAAGACTGGATAACATCAAAAACTATTCAAATAAATTAGTTGACATTTATCTATCTTTTCTTTCCTTTAAACTGTCCTTGTTTTCTAAAACACAAACTCTCACTGTCAGACTGACTTTGTGTTGTGACCAGTTCTGCCTTTCAGAAGTTATCACTGATGTAAACCTTTATAACCTTATTCACTTACAAATATGACCATGATGACGAAGGCGGCCAGGTAGGAGGTTCTGGCCATCCACATGCTGACAAAGCGGTAATGTTCTCCAGACACCACATTTCTCAGGAACCCTGCAGAGAACCACAATGATGACTGATTGTTTGCATTGTATCTGGTTCAAAGCGACGTATTTACCATTATTTAGTTCATGATTCCTTATATTTTTCGATATAGCCCTAAATCAAAAAAGCTTGGCCATCACCAAATAATAAGAACTCGGGTTCTGTAATGGGAGTAGGAGATTATAAGGGTTAGGGTTCTATAATAAGAGTAGAAGATTAGAGGGACTCGGGTTCTGTAATGGGAGTAGGAGATTATAAAGGTTAGGGTTCTATAAAAGGAGTAGCAGATTAGAGGTATTCTGTAATAAAGTAATACGGTTGTAATAAGGGTTCTGTAATAAGAGTAGGAGACTAGAGGGTTAGGGTTCTGTAATATGAGTAGGAGATTAGAGAGACTCTGGTTCTGTAATAGGAATAGGGGATTAGAGGGACTCTGGTTCAGATTCTTGGTGTCTGTCTACCTTTGTTCTCCTCGTTCTCAGCGAGTGCCTTTACACTGGACATCAGGATGTCGTCATAGCCCAAGAACTCGTCAAGCAGGAAGCGACTGAAGCCGTCACCGAAACACTCGTCCTTCATGGGATCTAAGGAGGTGGACAGGTTCCATCACAGGTCTTAAAGGAATACTTCACGGTAGGACAGTCAGAGACGGTTTAGAACGGAGACGACACTGACAGTTTCCTCCATCTGTGTTTCGCAACTTTAGGACTCTAGGGGTCGGTCCTCAGACTAGGGGCCGGTCCTGAGGCTAGGAGCCGGTTCTGAGGCTAGGGGCCGGTCCTGACACTAGGGGCCGGTGCTGAAACTAGGGGCCGGTCCTGAAACTAGGGGCCAGTCCTCAGACTAGGGGCCGGTGCTGACACTGGGGGCTGTGAGTCAGACAGGTGACTGTGAGACAGACAGACAACAGTGAGACATACAGGTGGTTCTCACCCAGAGTGACGACCATGACGGGGATGTTGAGTCTCTGCCTGGTGCTCTGAGACAGACGCAGGAAGCCGTACTCCAGAGAATACTCCACGATGTACTCCTCCTGAGGCCACACTGACACAGCAACAGCACAGACATACACATTATTATTATATTATTAAATTATCATTATTCAATTATTATATTATAAAAGTATTATTATTATTATTATTATTATTATCATATACAATTATTATTATTATTATAAAATTATTATTATTATATATTTAATATGGAAATGTCACCTAGTACATCGTTTGCCTTTGATATAGTTTATATTTTCTTAGTTTATTAATATTAATTTTTACAACTTACTTTTATACCACATGAGCTCACACATGAACTCTGCTGCCCAGGGGGGAGGAGAGGAGAGGGGGATGAGAGAAGAGGAGAGGAGAGGGGGATGAGTGGAGAGGAGAGAGGGATGAGAGGAGAGAGGGATGACAGGAGGATGACAGGAGAGGAGAAGAGTGGAAGGAGAGGAGGGGGAGGAGAGAAGAGAGTGATGAGGATAAAAGGAGAGGAGAGGGGGATGAGAGAAGGAGAGAAAGGGGGATGAGTGGAGAGGAGAAAGAGAAGGGGATGAGAGGAGGGGAGAAGAGTGGAAGGAGAGGAGGGGGAGGAGAGAAGAGAGTGATGAGGGGGGATGAGAGGAGAGGGGGAGGAGAGGAGAGACGAGCGTCCCCCCTCATTCCACCTTCAACAAAAAATCCAATTCTCTTTCTCCAACCCCAAAACCTTTTCTCTATCTTCTCCACCCTCCCAGTCCCCCACCTCCTTCTTCCCTCCTACCGTCCCACTTTGTAAAAAAGATTTTCTCCCCCCTCTCTTCAAATGAAGTTCTATCTCTTGTTACCTCTGCCCATCCTACCACCTGCCCTCTGGACCCTATCCCCTCTCACCTTCTCCAGTCTATTGCTCCTGACCTCCTTCCTTTTCTAACCATCTCATCAACACTTCCTTACAGTGTTTCCCCTACCATTGTCTGTCTACTTTGCGCATTCACATTCTCTCCTTCGCTCCATTTTGTGAAGGGCGGGGCTTCGCAGCTGACACACACACACACACACACGTGCGCACACACCTACACGTGCGCACACACCTACAGAGCGGAAGAAAGGAGGGTAGAACTAAATAGAAACGCAATCTCCCCGCGCACGCAATCTCTCCCTCTCTTGATCACCAACATCGTCACGTCCATAAAGCCCATGTGCTGTTGCAATCTTTGAAATCAGCTGATCGATGTGTGAGATATTTTGTTTATACACGGTAAAAACTTTACTCCCGCTGGCTGCACGGCCGAACGCCTGCTTCCTACATGTAGGGCGGACACTGAGCGTTCGATTGACAGCTCATTTAAGCCAATCGGAGCTTCCATGCGTTATTTACAGCCATCAAGAGCCAATCAGTGTCAACTTGATAAGGAAGTGCCAGCCCTCTTCTTTTGTTTACAGACTGAGCCAATAGCAACTGACTCTCCAGATGACTGGCGTGTCGTGTAGCCAATGAATGGCTGAACAGTTTGATACGTCATTTTCTGTGTTTTTTCTTTTTACAATTGTTATTTCTTTTCAAAATTATATTTATTCAGTTCAGAAGAAAATACAAAAATAATATTAAAATAAAATGTGTTTATACTTCACTTACTCTGTGTCATTACTACTAACAGGGAAAATGGGTATATAATAGTTATTTATGAGCAATACAGATAATATTTTATTAATAAATATTGTAATATCTCCAAATGCACAGCTTGTGAATGCCTGGTGTTACTCTTAGAAAAACCTGTCAAATAAGTTAAGTTTTTGTGCCTTTGTTCTGAAATTTGAACCTGAACTTGATAACACTTGGTTCTATGTTTCTATTGTGTATTTCAGCTCAGGACTACCAGCTATACCATCTTCAGGCATCTATTTCAACAAAAAGATTCAGGCGGAGTGTATTTTTGGAGTGATTCTTCACTGTTTTGCAAGAATTTGCTGGGGCAAATGGTTGAAGAGCAGCTTTCAACTTACTTTGGGTATGTCGTTTGTAGGTATTTTCGCTTAAAGAAACTCTCACTCGACCCTTCTGAAGTCAACAACTACAGACCTGTCTCTCGTCTTTCTTTTCTTTCCAAAACACTTGAGCGTGCAGTCTTTAATCAACTCTCGTCTTACCTTCACCAGAACAACCTCAATCCGCACCAATCTGGTTTCAAGGCTCCACTCAGCTGAGACTGTCCTCGCTGTCACTGAGGAACTTCATTTACTCTCGTGGCTTCTCCTACCACAGCTACGCAGATGACACTCAACTGATTCTGTCTTTTCCCAGATCTGAAACCAGGTGGAGACAAGGATCTCGGCTTGTCTGGCTGATATCTCTCGGTGGAGGACACACTTGAAACTCAACCTTGACAAAACCGAGCTCCTTTTCCTTTAACTGGGAAGTAATGTAATGTAATATAATAATTAGGGGGGATGAGAGGAGAGGGGGATGAGAGGAGAGGTGGATGAGAGGAGAGGTGGGATGAGAGAAGAGGGGGATGAGAGGAGAGGAGGGGATAGGAGGGAGAGGAGAGGAGGGGATAGGAGGGAGAGGAGAGGAGGGAGAAAAGAGGAGGGGGAGGAGAGGAAGAGAAGAGGAGGAGGAAGAGGAGAGGGGGGTGAGAGCGGGATGAGAGGAGAGAGGGGGATGAGAGGAGAGGGGAGATGAGAGGAGAGAGGGGGATGAGAGGAGAGGGGGATGAAAGGAGAGGGGGATGAAAGGAGAGGGGGATGAAAGGAGAGGATAGGAGGAGAAAGAGGAGGGGGAGGAGAGGAAGAGAAGAGGAGAAGGAGGAGGAAGAGGAGAGGGGGATGAGAGGAGAGGGTTGATGAGAGCTGGATGAGAGGAGAGAGGGGGATGAGAGGAGAGGTGGATGAGAGGAGAGGAGAGGTGGATGAGAGGAGAGGTGGATGAGAGGAGAGAGGGATGAAAGGAGAGAGGGATGAAAGGAGAGGAGGGAGGAGGGAGAGAAGAGGAGAGGAAGAGAAGAGGAGAAGGAAGAGGAGAGGAGAAGGAAGAGGAGAGGGGGATGAGAGCGGCATGAGAGGAGAGAGGGGGATGAGAGGAGAGGGGGATGAGAGGAGAGGTGGATGAGAGGAGAGGGGGATGAGAGAGAGGGGGATGAGAGGAGAGGGGGATGAAAGGAGAGGAGGGGATAGGAGGGAGAGGAGAGGAGGGAGAGAAGAGGAGGGGGAGGAGAGGAAGAGAAGAGGAGAAGGAGGAGGAAGAGGAGAGGGGGATGAGAGCTGGATGAGAGGAGAGAGGGGGATGAGAGGAGAGAGGGGGATGAGAGGAGAGCGGGAAGAGAGGAGAGGTGGATGAGAGGAGAGAGGGATGAGAGGAGAGAGGGATGAAAGGAGAGAGGGATGAAAGGAGAGGAGAGGAGGGAGAGAAGAGGAGAGGAAGAGGAGAGGAGAAGGAAGAGGAGAGGGGGATGAGAGCGGCATGAGAGGAGAGAGGGGGATGAGAGGAGAGGGGGATGAGAGCGGGATGAGAGCGGGATGAGAGGAGAGGGAGATGAGAGGAGAGCGGGAAGAGAGGAGAGGTGGATGAGAGGAGAGGGGGATGAGAGAGAGGGGGATGAGAGGAGAGGGGGATGAAAGGAGAGGAGGGGATAGGAGGGAGAGGAGAGGAGGGAGAGAAGAGGAGGGGGAGGAGAGGAAGAGAAGAGGAGAAGGAGGAGGAAGAGGAGAGGGGGATGAGAGGAGAGGGGGATGAGAGCAGGAGGAGAGGGAGATGAGAGGAGAGAGGGGGATGAGAGGAGAGGGGGATGAAAGGAGAGGGGGATGAAAGGAGAGGAGGGGATAGAAGGGAGAGGAGAAGAGGGAGAGGAAGAGAATAAGAAGAGGAGGAGGAAGAGGAGGAGAAGAAGGAGAAGAGGAGGAGGAGGGAGAAGGGTTTACCTGCTCTGGTCATCATCTCCAGCTCAGACACTGAGTCCTTCAGCGGCTGCATACCTTTAGTGGTCTGGCTGAAGGAGACATCCTGGCTGTCATTCACTCCTCCTCCTCCTCCTCCTGCTCCTCCTCCTCCAACACCTCCTCCAATCAGAGAGGGCTTCAGACGAGGCTCGATGTCCAGCTCAAACTGCAGAAATAGAAAAACAGAGCAGAGAGGTGGAAAAAGGAAGAGGCGAGATCACCCCTGTCGACTCCTTCTGAATAATCCTGACTCCTGCCAATTAATCCTGAATCCTCCTGACTCCTCCTGACCCCTGCTCACCCCTCCTGCTGATTATTCCTGATCCCTCCTGACTTCTCCACGTCTCTGCTCACCTGCACTGAGCTGTTGTCAAACATCTCCAGGGTCATCTCCTCCTCCTCCTCGTCATCCTCTAGCAAGTCTGCCAGGTTCAGCTCTGCCGCTCCTCCTCCCCCCTCCAGCTCCTCCTGCAGACCCGAGGAGTCGTAGTGCTGCAGGAAGATGGGCGCTCGGCTGGAGTTCCTCTGGATCTCCACGCGCAGGATGCCGTCACGAGGCCAGCGCTCCCTCACCGCCTCCAGGCAGTTGATGGGCGAGCGGGAAAAGGCGATGTGGATGTAGGCGAGGATGAAGAGGACGAAGAGCGCCTGGGAGGAGAGGAGGAGGAACAGAGAGAAGAGAGGAGCAGGGAGGCGGAAAGGAGAAGAGAAGGAGGGTGGAAGTGAAAGTTAATGCTGTTTCATTTCATCAGATAACCGACAGTTTTCTGAGAGAAGCCTGTCATGTGACTGCGGGAGCAGTACATACCAGGATCCATTCAAAATCCTGTCAATTGAATCCTTATTCCTGCAGATTGGACACGCCTTCTTAATTTACAGGAACACAATGTTGTCTCCACAGAGGAGACTTTCATAAACTTTTGACGTACGTCAACGACATTTCACACCTGGTGTTATATATTTTTCTTTATATAAAATACATGTTATATATTTATCTTCACATAAAGACATGTTATATATTTATATAGAGACATGTTTCACACCTTGAGAAGGACGAAGAACTCGAAGACTCTCCTGAAAGACGGAGGGAACAGTCGGGCGTATGTGACGGCCATCTTGAAGAACAGGGCATGGAAGAGGCGGTCTCGGACGTTAATGAGAGGGTTCTGGTTGATGTTGGGGTTGCGGATCCTGTTGGGTCCCATGTTGTTGTTGTTGTTGTTGTTCAGGGGGACGTTGTTGTTGTTGGCCTGGTTCTCAGACATGATCTCTGTCTCTGGATATTCACACTGCACAAACTGACACCTGACTCTAGGTGAGCATGGCTGCTGGCCAGCGTTCTCAGAGTGAAGGTCAAACTCTGACCTCAGATCAGCTGATGGAGGTCTCTGCAGGGTCGGATTTACAGCCAGAGCTGATGGATTCAACCTCCTCACACACGACACTGAAGACAAACCAAAGAACACTTTAATTATTTAAAGATTTCAGATGTTTGTCGAGTCAAACTGCAACCTTTAATCGATTGACAGAGTCCTAGTAGAGTACAGTAAAGAAACACAAGAAAGAAACACACAGTAGAGCATGTAATTGTCAGTGTGAATGCTAACATTATTACCTGTTGTCAGTGTGAATGCTAATATTATTACCTGCTATTGTCAGTGTGAATGCTAACATTATTACCTGTAGTCAGTGTGAATGCTAACATTATTACCTGTTGTCAGTGTGAATGCTAACATTATTACCTGTTATTGTCTGTGTGAATGCTAACATTATTACCTGCTATTGTCAGTGTGAATGCTAACATTATTACCTGTAGTCAGTGTGAATGCTAACATTATTACCGGTTATTGTCAGTGTGAATGCTAACAGTATTACCTGTTGTCAGTGTGAATGCTAACAGTATTACCTGTTGTCAGTGTGAATGCTAACAGTATTACCTGTTATTGTCAGTGTGAATGCTAACATTATTACCTGCTATTGTCAGTGTAAATGCTAACAGTATTACCTGTTCTTGTCTGTGTGAAGGCTAACATTATTACCTGTTATTGTTGTGTCCGTGGGTCGGGGTTAATCCATGCTAACAGTTCCTCTCTGATGTGTTTTCATCAAACTAACCCAAAATCGCAGCGGCTAGCCGGTTAGAACTGTTAGCAGGCTCCGTTAGCGCGCTAACGTTACATAGGAAGATAACGCTAAAGGAGCTAGCCTAGCAGCTAGCGCAAGAAAAACTGTAGAAGAATGGTGGAGTTAGCTAGCAGCTAGCAGCTCCTGGACTCTGTGTGGGGTCATTTTAGTTTATTAGTTTAATCTAAAAGACTTGAGGCGGTTTAAACTGTGAGCTAACAGAGCTAACAGGAGACTGACGGCTAGTATGAGACGGAACAACAACCAGAGCGGAAATACGGGTCCTACTGGGGTTCGCAATCACCCAGAGTCAGGTCTGCCAGGTGTATTACAGCTTCCATATTGAGTGTGTAATAAAGTGTGTAACCAGAATACGGACAGTCATAAATGTCCCCATTGAACACATTAAAAGCAGAATTTAATAAAATCCTGCTTTTTATGATCACACCTGGAGCTCTGGATCAGAATTTAACTTTTTTACTATTTTCCAGCAGATTGAGACATGTTCTCATGTTTTGGACAAATACATGCTGTTTCCATGGTATTCTTGCACAAACTATACAAATGCAGCAAAATAAATGTTGGTGACAGTCATTCACACATCTCACAAGTTCCAACTCCACAAATGTAAATTCATAAACAAGAAAACTCAATTATTTGTAATGCAGTAAATGGAACAAAACGTGTCAAAGATTTCTTCCTCATGATAAGATTGAGTTTTTAAATGTACTTATTATCATACCATCACCATAACAAGACGTTTCTTGCTATCGTGTGATAAGTTTGTTTGTCGTATAATAACGTAAAAAACATCTTGTTATAACAACAAACTTTTCACGGAGTAACTCGTTACTGACTTATTTGTCTTTGTCTGATGTGGCAGCAATACGCTTATGTACTAATAACTAAATGACTCAAAATATGTTATTAAATATTTATGCAGCCTGGAAGACTGTGCTCAGGGATAAGACGTTCCTCGTTTGTTGGAGGCTGCCCCGTCGGTACCCTGTCAGATAAACAGAGGCTAAAGTAAAACTGGGAAGAAACAAACAATAAACATATTAAAATCCCAAACAAAAAAACATTAAAGACCAAGTTAAGCAAGTGGTCCCTGTTTTAATCCCGTGTTACAGTTTATTGAAATGCTTTACAGACAGGCACACGTAGAGACAGCCCTGTAAGCGGCGGGGTCCTCAGACTCTGTGAAGTAAATGAACGGTGAAGGTTTGTTTGTTACACCAGCGATAATTACATTTGTTATATATTTAATATAATCTGTTAAACATCGGTGAACTGATTCATTTTATTTATATGCTTTATTTTAAAGGTTCCTTGTCAAGAAAACGGATTTATTATCATTTTATCTGCGTCACTGGAGCTGAAATCAAAGTGAGGTAAGCTAACGTTAGCAGCTAATACTCATTATCTACACTGTTAAATGAGCTGAAATCTGACTGGAGTCTGGTTACATTCTTCACGCACTTTGTGCAGCTTCAGTCCAAACTGATAGAAAGAGAGCTCCTTAAACTCAGAGTTTTTTAAAGGGAGTTTACAGCGGTGGAGGAAGTAATCAGATAATTTAGTGCAACATAAAAATACTATAATTACAACAAAAGTCATGCATTCAAGATCATTATGTCCTATATTATAATATTACATATTATTATTATTGTTATATAAGTATTATTTTATTACTTGCCTATAAAAGTATGTATTACAGTATATTATTACACATCATTATTATTATTATGACTGGTGCATTAATGTGTGTTAACAGCATATTACTTATATTATGCTTTATATTTGTTTATCTATATGTGTGTTTGTTCAGGTGAGTTCTTCTGTGGTGAATAATGGAGCTGGCGTACGTGTGTGAGTGGGAGAAGCGTCCTAAGAGCACTCACTGCCCCTCCATCCCTCTGGTCTGCTCCTGGAGCTGCAGGAACCTGGTGGCCTTCAGCACCGACCTGAAGGGGGAGGACGACGACAAGGGTACAAACTACAGACGCACTACAATCAAACTACCGACAAACTACGGACGCAGACGCACTACAGACAAACTACATACAAACTACAGACGCACTACATACAAACACCATTGCACGCTGTACTCTTTAGTCAACTGGACAGCACTATCAATGCGCAGATCTCTGCACTGGTACAAATTCATCTACGCTTGGACTGCTGCCCATCTCCACTTACACATCACACACACACACAGCTCTGTGCTACAATCTCAGAACTACATCACTCTGTCCGTCCCTTCAATTCGCACAGAACTTGGAAAATCGGCCTCGTCATACTCGGCCCCCTCAACCTGGAACACGCTTCAGTAGCAATTTAAGTTGTTCAGCTCGATACCCTGAGGAGACTTTAAAAAGAATCTGGAGGAATCATCTGTCGGTGTTTGTTCTTGCAACACCTAATTCTACGCACTTTGCATTTTCAATGACAATTTTTTTTATGATGTTTTATTTGACTGTTTTGTGTTGAGTGTCTGTCTGTAGCTGTTACCATCTGATCAGGTCTCTCTTGAGAATGAGACCCTGTGTCTCAAGGAGGTCTTACCTGTATAAATAAAGGCAAAAATACAGACAAACTACAGACACACTACAGACAAACTACAGACAAACTACAGACACACTACATACAAACTGCAGACGCACTACAGACAAACTACAGACGCACTACAGACAAACTACAGACGCACTACAGACAAACTACAGGCGCACTACGTACAAACTGCAGACGCACTACAGACGCACTACATACAAACTACAGACGCACTACAGACAAACTACAGACGCACTACAGACAAACTACAGACGCACTACAGACAAACTACAGACGCACTACAGACCCACTACAGAGAAACTACAGACGCACTACATACAAACTACAGACGCACTACATACAAACTACAGACGCACTACAGCAGCAAAAGACACAACAACCATTTCCCAATTCGGTTTTACGTTCTGCCTCGTTTTCACTGCTGTGTGTGTGTGTGTGTGTGTGTGTGTGTGTGTGTGTGTGTGTGTGTGTGTGTGTGTGTGTGTGTGTGTGTGTGTGTGTGTGTGTGTGTCAGAAGTTAGTCACATGATCCACATCATCGACACTGAGCACCCCTGGGATGTTTACTCCATCAACTCTGGACACACGGAGGTCATTTCCTGTTTGGAGTGGGACCAATCAGGTGAGCTTCACACTCACAATATTAAAATTTATAATCTGTAACATTTCCTCATTAAATATTTTTAATAACTCTCCCTGTGTTGTATATGTAGTGAGACAAAGACATGTGTAATGTCCCTGAAGGTAACGTTTCCTCTCTCCTGTCATGGTGTCATCAGTCCTGTGTTGTATATGTAGTGAGACAGAGACATGTGTAATGTCCCTGAAGGTAACGTTTCCTCTCTCTCCTGTCATGGTGTCATCAGTCCTGTGTTGTATATGTAGTGAGACAGAGACATGTGTAATGTCCCTGAAGGTAACGTTTCCTCTCTCCTGTCATGGTGTCATCAGTCCTGTGTTGTATATGTAGTGAGACAGAGACATGTGTAATGTCCCTGAAGGTAACGTTTCCTCTCTCCTGTCATGGTGTCGTCTCCACTTTGAGCAGCGTTAGCGTTGTGTTTGTAGCCAGAAGCTTCATAAACTGACTGTTTATCCAGTTTTAAGACACTTTCTACATCCTGGTGTTTTTAACTCTATATTTGAAGGATGAAGGATTTTAGTCCTGAACGTTTGGATCTTAAGTTCTCAGAGAAACAAGCTGAACAAACATTAACGGCAGCCGAACAGCGGGCGGGAGAAACTCTGATTTTTAACCTGAAACTGCTTCATTTACTGTTTTTAGTGCTTTTAATCAGAGGAGAGGAGGAATCCTAATGAATGTGTTTGTGTGTGCAGGCTCGAGGCTGCTGTCTGCAGACGGGGACGGTCAGATTAAATGCTGGTCGATGTCTGATCACCTGGTGAACAGCTGGGAGAGCGTCCTCTGCAGCTCACTGGACGGAGATCCGATCGTAGCTCTGAGCTGGCTGCACAATGGAGTGAAGCTGGCTTTGCACGTGGAGATGGTAACACACAGACACACACACACACACAGACACACACACACACACATATATAACCCTAACCCTTGCCCTGCTGTCAGACAGTGACAGTAATAAGTGACTACTTATAATTCTTCTTCCTGTTTCCTGTCGGTTCAGTCCGGTTCTACAAATTTCGGTGAGAAGTTTTCTCGGGTGAAGTTCTCTCCGTCTCTCACGCTGTTTGGCGGGAAGCCGATGGAGGGCTGGATGGCGGTGACGGTGAGCGGGTTGGTCACCGTGTCGCTGCTGAAGCCCGGCGGTGCTCTGCTGACAGCCAGTGAGAGTCTCTGCCGGCTGAGAGGACGCGTGGCGTTAGCCGACATCGCCTTCACCGGGGGGGGCAACATCGTGGTGGCGGCGACAGACGGGAGCAGCTCATCCCCCGTCCAGTTCTACAAGGTCAGAACCAGATTACAACCCTGACCTCTGACCTGTACTGGGTCCAGAACAGAGAGAAGCAGCCAACACGACCCCGTAGTGCTAAACTATTTAAGATCAAATATACATCATCCATCCATCGTCTACCGCTTATCCGGGGTCGGGTCGCGGGGGCAGCAGTTAGTTAGCAAGGAACCCCAATCCTCCCTTCTCCGGGCCACATCCTTCAGCTCCAGCTGGGGGATCCTGAGGCGTTCCCAGTGAGGAGATATAATTTCTCCACCCAGTCCTGGGTCTTCCCCGGGGTCTCCTCCCAGCTGCACCTGGAACACCTCCCTAGGGAGGCGCCCAGGTGGCTCCTTACTAGATGAACCACCTCAACTGGCTCCTTTCAAATATACACGCTGGTTAAAATGATGTTTGTACAGTTATAGAAAGTGACCGTTCTGAATAATAAACCTGTTATCTGCTCAGGTGGTGGTGACCTTTGACCTTTACTGGTCCCAGTAAAAGTGTGCTGCAGTAATGAGACCGGGACGTCACAATACCAGAAATTTAGTGGTCGATACCAACACCAGAGAAACTCCACGATTCTCGATACCAGTTCAGTACCACAGTAACAACAAACACTAACTCCATGAACTTAACTTCCTTTATTACTTCAGACTTCTGTCAGGAAGTGAAGCAGCTCAGAGTTCATCTAACATCTGTTTTATATGAAAACATCTTCAAACATCTGGATTTATTCAAGTTTCACACCAGAAACTACAATTTACAAGATTACATTGAACACATCAACTTTACTTAGTAGAGCCTGAACGCACCATAGTGCAACTCCATGGAACCTCTGTTACCGGCTGCTAAGAGCTAACCGCTAGCAGCTAGCGCTGGCTATTTCAGTACAGATCTGTTGTTCACAGTGCAGCGTTATCAGGATCAATAGTGGGCATCCCCGGACATGTTGATCGTGAGTTTATTGCGTCTAAGGCACATTTTCTATCGTCCCAGTCTCGAGCCTTGACGGTACCACAGGACACTTCGGTACCTGTGGTACCGCAGAGAGACGAGTTCATCCCGACTTTTTAACCTTCTGTTATCCTGCAGCTCTGTATGATGGACCTATTCTGTGCTCAGGTGGTGGTGAGCGTGGTGAGCGAGAAATGTCGCATCGACACCGAACTATTGCCGTCGCTGTTCCTGCGCTGCACCACCGACCCGCTGAGGAGAGAGAAGTACCCGGCGGTCACTCACCTGAAGTTCCTCACCAGAGAGAACTCTGAGCAGGTAACACGGAGGAACACACGATCCCACAGAACCACCAGAACCTGACAGTGTGTGTGTGTGTTGCAGGTTCTGCTGTGTGCATCCAATCAGAACGGCAGCATCGTGGAGTGTTGGTCTCTGAGGAAGGAGGGACTTCCTGTCAACAACATCTTCCAGCACCGCTCGCCAGTCGGTAAGCAACCCCGGGAGTTACCACGGGTTCTCACAGGTTCTGTGTCTCTGACCTGCTTCCTGTGTGCAGTTGGGGAGAAGCAGCCGACCATCCTGAAGTGGAGGATCCTGACGACCACCAACGACCTGGAGCGCGTGTCGGCCGTCGCTCTGCCTAAACTGCCCATCTCCATCTCCAACACCGACTTGAAGGTGGCGTCCGACACCAAGTTCTGCCCCGGGCTCGGTAAGGAGAACGTGTCGGCGTGTTAATGTTGTGGTTTATGTTGCCGTAGTGTCCCAATGCGAGGCGGAGACGCACAAACATGACGTTGTTATGTGTTTTGCGTAAAGCACAGAGGCTGTTCGCTGTTTTCAGACGCCACACAAATTAAATTTACGAAGTAAAATAATGAATTAATATTCACGTGGCAGGATTTTAAAAAGTACATGTAAGTAAACATTTTGCAGCCAAATGAAATCTTGTGCAGGATAATAACCTTCACTTGGTTAAAGGCGAGAATGTTTATCCGGTTGAAGAGCGGCATGTTTGTTCTTTCAGTAAATCTCGTTGACTTCTTGCTTCCTCGCGTAATATTTTGTTCGTACGCTCTGGTGTTTCGTGAACTCTGCTACGAACAAGGCGTTGAGTAGAAACACCTATTGTGCGTGTGCGTGCACGTAGCCGTGAGGCGT